>NC_140601.1:24275823-24398323 GCF_057381915.1 Diplotaxodon limnothrissa | reverse complement strand
TAGACAAAGCAAATACAGAATGCATTTTTTAAATGATGCTTAAGGGGGAAAAAACTATAAAAATTCTACCTGACCCTGTGTGAAATGTCATTTTCCCCGAAACCTAATAAATAGTTGTGTCACCTTTGGCGGTAAGAACTGTTAGTGATAACTGGCAAAGAGTCTTTCACAAATTTTTGCCCACTCTTCTCTTTTGTTTTTAATTTAGCCACACTGGAGGTTTTCCGAGCATTAACGGTCCGTCTAAGGTCACACCAAAGCATCTCCATTTGATTTAAGTCCAGACTTGTTTGCCACTCAGAGGTGGACTTGCTGGTGAGCTTCGACTCATTGTGCTGCTGTATCACCAGGGTGCTCTCGAACTTCAGTGCCAGAGCTGATGGACGGGGATTCACCTTCAGGATTTTCTGGTACGGAGCAGAATTCACGGTTGTATCAATTACTGCAAGTCGTCTAGGTTCTAAAGCAGTAAAGCAGCCACAGACCATCACACTAAGACCACCATGTTTGACTGGTGCTATGATGTTCTTTTTATGAAATGCTATGCTAGCTTTACATCAGGTGTAACGGGACTCAAACATTCCAAAAAGTTCATGTTTTCCCAAACGTCATGGGAATCATGAAGATGGTTTTTTTGGCAAATGTGAGACGAGCCTCTTCTGTGGATGGCGTTTTTGCCTAATCTCTTTGTTATGACTGAATCATGAACATGAACTCTTTTGTGACTGTCAAGGCTGATTAAGCCAAGTGTTGCAAGTGGACTCAAATGCAAAGCTAATAAAGATGACAGATTAAGTTTTACAATCTTTATTTAAAGACGAGGAAAGGTTAAGCAACACGAGGAGCACAAGATGATCACAGGTGAGCTTTCCAGTTCTCCAGGGAGTTGACTGATGGGAATAAATCTGTAAATTCTGTAAATGTAAAAGCTAATGTCTAATTAGTTCATCCAGGGGAATGATTTTCAAAGTATCCACAGAGACTTGCAGAGATTAAAAACCAAAACAAACCATGACAGTGTCCTTCTGGATGTGTTGTGAATGTGTTGGAGCAACATTGGTAGGCTTGCCCCACCCAGGAAGGATCGCTATTGTTCCAGGTTTTCTTCTTTTGTGGAAAAATACTATAACTGTGGTTTATCGGAGTCATGGGCTAAGAAATGGCTTTCTAATCCCTTTCATAGTCAATTCTGCAGCAACTCTGGAAGAGAATCTTTCAGGAATGTTTCCAGCACCTTGTTGAATTTATACAATGAAGAACGAAGGCAGTTCTGAAGGCAAAACACAGTAAGCTAGTTGCGTAAGTGTCCATATCCTTAAACTAACAGTTTGCTGAAGCACCTTTTAATTTGATCATAGCATTCAGTCTTCTTGTGTAGGAGTCTATCAGCATTTCACATCTTGACTTGGCAATGTTTGCAAGACAGCAAGAGCAGCTCTTGTGCACTGCCGTCTTCAGGTCACACCATAGACTTTCTATTGGATTTAGATCTGCGCCATTCTTTTTTTGATTCGGATGTGCTCTTGGGGTTATTGTCGTGTTTAAAGGTGAAATGATTTTTCTGTATTGTTCTACTTTCTATAAGTTACCTGAAGGTTTTGGAATATCAGTGACTTGATATCCCCCCAAAATGAATGAACGTAGGCAAGAAAGCTACTGCAACACCAAAGGAGCTACGTTAATTTCTGGCAAGCACTAGTTTTGTATTCTGCATATGTCTGGACTAGGGAGTACATTTGCAAGATGGAAGTCTTTTCTAGGAAAATCACCTCCATCCAAGTGCAGCTACAATTTGCAAAAACACAAATACACCAAATCTCCCAAAAGCATGTGGGAAATGTGTTATGTTTGGTCCACTTTACAATAAAATAACACCAGTGGTAGCAGTTTCATACTTTTGGGATCCTTTCTTCAGCTGTAACTGGGGCTTTAGTAGCTATTAAGGGAATTATGCATGGTGCCAGTCACTTTTTGCCCTGTATCCCTTTCACAATCAGAGCAGATGTGAGGTTTGGTCCCAAAAATCAATCATGACAATGTTTGCGTTTAAGAAATATGGCTTTGAAAAACAGGGGGTAGTGGGACCATGAGTTTATCACTGAGAAATAATGACATTTTATGGGTTTTTTACACTGTTAAATGACGTGGTCGATACATGTGGACTAACTTGTCTGATATTTGGCACGCTATGTTTGAATCATATTCCAAAGACAAGTCATTTATTAGATAAAAGAGCAGAAAACAAGAGGTAAATAAAAAAGGAATGGCTATAAGGTCATGCAAAAATTGAAAGTGAACTGGATGCACTTGAGGATTTGGATTTTCTAGTGTGTCTTTGAAAACTACCAAACTGAACCAGGAAAAAATACATGAACAGTCTAATACACACGGAGGCTGTGACTGAGCTCCTACCTCATGTAAATATGTTTTAACAAGGACAACTCATCTCCTCAGTTCATCCACTTGCATTTTTAGCCCCTCCCCCTTTTTATGTGTGTGTGTGTGTGTGTGTGTGCATGTGTGTGTGTGTGTTTTTTGTGTGTGTTTTGTGTGCATGGTTACATTCTTTATTTGGGCGGACTGACTTCCCATCAGGCTGACTTCATATTTCAGTTAGTGATAGTTTGAATGTCTTATGGCCACAAGGCAACCTCACTTTCAAATAACACCCAGACGCACGTATACACACCCTCCTGATACACCTGCACCTGAAAAACCTAGCAGTCAGAGTGCTGCAAAGCCATCTGAGAGCTGGCAGATAAGGCAGAGATTATATCCATGTGCTCCTTGGTTCGTACTGGAACTTTTTAAAAGATGCCGTAAACAAGAAACGCATAAATTTGTTCTTTACATAGCTGGCAGTCTGTACTTGCATGTCTGCCAGTTTAAATCAGAGGCATCAATATATGTTTTTGTCATAAATCATAATGATCCATATCAGTCTGCAATCAGATATAAATAATAACGCAGGGACAGGTGGAGAACAAAGACAAAGGTGTGTCACGTCGGGTACAATTAATGAGGTGCCTCGTAACATTTTATGCGTAATGAGAGACAGCGAGCAGGTACACCTGGAGTGTGTTTAAAGTGTGACTTTTGCTGGGTTTGATTTTGAAATGAAAGGCCAGAGGAAAGCAGCAGCTTCGCGCCGCTGCTCTTTCTGTTTTGTGTCATTGCTGCGAAGGGAGCGACTCTTCACAAAGAGAAACCTCAGACATACAAACTGTCTACAAGGATGCCAAAAGAGAAGCATGTAACACAGCAGACTCTCCGAAAATCATTGTTTTCCATAACAACCCCAGTCTGTGTGTGTGTGTATTGATACAGTAATGAACCCACAGTGAAAGTTCAACAAAGTGATAATTATGGTTTATGTTTTTATTGCTTTCCACAGATCACACCCTGCACTAACATTTTGTGTGTGTGTGTGTGTGTGTGTGTGTGTGTGTGTGTGTGTGTGTGTGTGTGTGTGTACTTTTATTGCTCATATTGTGGGGATATAAATCTGTTTAACTACAGATCTGTCTTCATTTTAGGGTATAAAAAGCAAGTTGTGATTATATAAATCATTACAAATTTTTATTTGACTAACAGCTCCACCTCGTTGTAATCACCTTTTTCTAAAGAAAGACAAACAGTGGAGAAGCAAAATGCGGCACGTCTTTGAATAGATCGTTTTTATTATGTGTACTTTCTCCAGAACAAAGAAATAGATTTCATTTCAAAAAACTTCTACTGCCCAAACAAATCATTTCATAATGGAGTCAGAACTGATACACATGATGTCTAAATATTTATAATTAAATAGAAAATACTAAACTACATACATTTAGTTAAATTAGTTTGTGAACCATCTATGAACATCTATGAATCTGGATATGAGTGTAAACAAACTGCAGAGCATCTATAAAGGCTATAAAATTTAAATTGGTATTTGTAACATTTGGTTAAAAGAGCAAATAAGAACACTGCTTTGGTGCCTGGTGGTGGAAATCATGAAATTCTAATCATTAACTGTTTGATTATGTTTAGCCACCAAAACTTCAACATTAACCCAAAATGTTGAAAAATGACACTTAAGTGTATCAAGAGCATTAACGTGATAACATAGGGGTTCCTGATCAATTGTGTGCTGTATATGAGGAGGTTGGAAATGTGTGCAGAATGAGGATGACTGAGCAGTAGCGAAGCCTTTATCTCTCAAATAATACCGATCTTTGGTAACTGTAAACAAAAACAGAATATAGATTCATTGGCCAGTTTATTAGGTGCGCCTGTTTAACAGCCCCAGAGTGAAAATATCCAATCAGCCAGTCTCATGGGAGCATTTTAGTTTGTAAACATGCTCAAGGCGACGTGGGGATGTTCAAACCAAGCATTAAGGTACTGGGTACCACTGTGTCAGCTAGCAGCAGGAAACTAAGGCTACAGTCAGTTCACAACCAAAGTTGGAAAACAGAAGACTGGAAAATTGGTCTGATGAGTGTCAATTTCTGCTATGACATTCAGATGGTTTGGACAGAATTTAAAGTAAACAGCATGAATGCATGGATCCATCCTGTTGTGTGTCATTGATTTCATGCTGCTGGTGGTGTAACGGGGTGGTCAATTTTCTTGGCACACTTTGGATCCTTTTGTACCAACTGAGCATTGTTTAAACACCACAACCTACCTCTGTATTGTTGCTGACCATGTCTGTCCCTTTATGACCACAGTGTACCAGTCTTCTGATGGCTGCTTCCATGTCAAAAAAGCACAAATAATCTCAAACTAGTTCTTGAAAATTTAGTGAGTTAGTTCATTGGCCTCAAATGGCCTCCACAGTCACCAGATCTCTGTCCAACAGAGAACCTTTGAGATGTTGTGTAACTAAGATTCAGTCATGGATGTACAAACAAATCTGCAGCAGCAACATCAATATGGACCAGAATCTCTGAGGAGTTCATACCATGAAATATTATGGCAGTCCAACCCAGTACCAGCAAGTTGTACACAATAAAGTCACTGGTGAGTGGAGTACATCCAGTGTTCTTTGTGCCTGTGCAATTCTTTGATGTAACACATAATGTAATATAGAATTACTAAAATCTCATCAGTAAACATTATTTATAATTGTATGGCATAGTATGGTAAATTTGTTGAATGACAAAAAAATTGCTGAGCTCTGTTCCAGCTTGCTATTTTACTGCTGAACTAGAGCTGTGACGCTGCAGTGATCTATATCTAAACTGCACGCACCATCCAAGAAAGCAGTTGACAAACTGATTAATGTACTCACCAACAACCAATTGGAGAAGGTGTATGGGTGGCACCTGGTGACCTCACAACTCTTGTTGTATTTATAACCAAAGATAAGGGAAAAACATGTTGTTCCCCGTCATGTACTGGGATCATAGTCATTATCAATGTCAGGGTGGGTTGATGCCACAGCAAGCTAGCAGCAAGTCGGAGCATTTAAACAAACATGCAACATATGAGGACCAGTGGTGAGCCAAACTCTGTTTCATCACAGAGAAAGATATAAAATATAAATCTAAGTTGTTAGAGAATGAACCTATATTTGGCAGTAATGAATATCACACCTAGCAAGAGCTCCGTTCGGTTGTTTACTTTGGCAGTGGAGGAATGAAGTATGTATCGCCATGTTTCATCTCACCTGTGTGTTTTGAGAGGCTTGTGATTCCTGTGAAATCTTAACAGCCATCTGCCCACTGTCAGTCTCTGTGCCTCCATCTGCTTCCACAGAACTACCTTTCTTGTTTTTAAAAAGAAAAAAAAATCTGTTGTGCATTTTTGCCATTGTTTACCTTTCAAGCTCTACTACATTCATACGAGTGGTGGTATTGTTATTGCTATGGCACCTAGTTGGGCAAGTAATACAAGGATACTTTCAAGAAAATACTAATAAGGGATTAAAACACATCCCTGCACTCCATGAATTCTAACTCAACGTTTGCTCTAGTAAAAAGGCCATTGTGAGATTTGTTATGATTCTGACGGTCTCACGCTTCGATTGCCAAGATGTCTCCAACTACAGATAGTGAAAAAGTTGTTATGACTCTGCGAACTGACTCACCAGCAAAAAATAAAAATAAAAAATTGTAAATGCTTGCTGCTGACAGAAAATGAGCTGGGCGTAAACTGCTCTTTAAATTCAGTGCAGCTGTAGGTGTTAAAGATGCTTTCTTATTGTTTCTCTTTGAACCAAAAGAGACATGTTTCCAATCCTGTGCCAGCAATGTGCGATCCAAGAGTTGCATCAGAGCTTCTTTTTTTTTAAACTTTGGGTGTGACCTGCACTAGAGGTGGGGGGGGGGTGTCAAGTTTTCTTTGAGTTCAACCCAGCCCAGTGTTGGTGTGTCTCTGTGCCTTCAGGAGTCAAATGCTTCATGCATGAACAACTTAGGCTATTTTTTCCTAGAATTCCCCGTGTCAAGTGCAAATGATGCCAATAGGAGGATTCAGTTTTATAGATATAAGTGATGGACAGCATACATTTGTGGTCAGAGGTTTACATCATGGGGACTGTTCTTTTTGCAGGCAGGAATTATTTTACAGCATACATCTTTAATGACTTTAAAACACAAGAATTCAGTGGACAAGTTTGATTTTAGCTTGGATTGAAGGATACATACTGTACAGGCTCAAATATATAAATACACCCCCACTAATATTTGGTTAAATGTTCCTTAGCCAGCTGAACTTGAACCAGGTGCTTCTGGTAGCCATCAACAGGTTTCTGGCATAATTCTGAATATGTGATTACTCTTCAATTCAATGTTATTTATATAGCGCCAAATCACAACAAAAGTCGCCTCAAGGCGAAGTGGTGGAGTTCGTTTAAATTGGTTAGTTTCCTGGCACAGACCCTGCTTTTGAGCGTAGACCTCATATTATTAATAAGGTTGAAGTCGGGACTTTGGAAAGGCCATTTCAGAAGTTTAATGGACCATTTTGATCACCAGTTTGAACAACTGTACGTAAGTACAAGATTATTTTATATATATTTTTGCCAAGGTCTAGAAGAAAAACCCAAACTGTCATCCTCAGATGAAAATAGGTTAGGGTTTTCAGTAGAGATGGCACGATACCACTTTTTTATGTCCGATACCGATACCGATATCATAAATTTGGATATCTGCCGATACCGATATGAATCCGATATAGTGTTTTTTAATCAACAAAACTGTTTTTTAAAATATCTTGCTGCATTTTGCAAGTCTGCAAGTTCATACTCAAGTTTAAAACAACAACTACACTAAAGCTATTCTGTTATACCTGTATACAAAAAAAATATTTCATAGTTCAGCAATACTGATCAATCTAATAAACTTAGACCTACACCATCCTCCCTATTCTGGTATTTTAAAGAGTACTTAGCTTAAATATTAAGCAACCTAACTAATAGGGTTCCAACTCCCAGCAACAACAAAAATAAATAAATAAAAAATAGGGAACGACCCCTCACGCGCCACCTCATGATGCTTAATCGACGTAATCAACCTTAATTTGATGCAGTGTGAAAAAAAATGCACAGAAATCAATTATTTTTCAAGAAATATTAAATAGATTCAACATCTTTCTTCAACAAAATTGCAGACTGCACAGATGGTACCTTCCCAAAGGAAAAAGTACTATAGCTTACTAGGGTATATATATTAGACTTAATAGTCACTATATACAGTAATTGACTTCTATTCATTTTACATCAAATTAAGACTTTGTGTGTCAGATAATTATTTATTAAAAGCTAGACATTTTAAATGAGAATAAGAAAGAAAAGTATGTCTTTGTGCCCCCTTTTCCCAGTTAATGCCCTATCGGCCCCCCTGGCTAAACTTTGCTAGATCCGCCCCTGCACAGTTACCAGCGTCAGCTACGTAGAAAAAGATCCTCGAGTAGAAAGTAATATTAAATACATTCTAACAACAGCTTATCAAGCTTAAACGTGCTGCTGTTGTTCAGCCGCTGGTTTCCTCTTTCTGGTGCAAAGTGGGCCAAAAACAAAGACGGACTCGCGACAGAAAAGCCGATCAGCTGATCATTTAAGCAGTTTCACGATTGAAGTAGCAGCCGGAGAGCGAGAGGCAGTCGCTCGTTAAGCTTAACGCAGGAATGCTTTACAAACATTCAGAGATGGACTTACACACTTGCTTTACTTCTCTCGGGGATAACTTTGTCGGAGATGAAATGCCAGGTTGCTAGCGAAGCTCCAAATGCTATCCAGACCACAGGTCCCGCATGCCACAGCCGCTCTATCACGTGATGCATACTGCTCCGACATGCTAACGTTCTGAGGTGAGTTACGGCGTGTTGCAAGTTTTGTGAGGTGCTTTCGTGATATTTAATGGATCGGATTACATTTTTTTATTTTTCTCCGATATCCGATCCAGTCATTTAGGTCAGTATCGGACCGATACCGATACGTAATATCGGATCGGTCCATCTCTAGTTTTCAGGCACAACCCAGGAACCACCAAGGCTCAAGCCTGTCATGAGACGGAAACTGCTGGAATACCAGCGTCACTGTCCACAATGAAGTAAGTTTTACATCACCATAGACTGAGAGGATGGTGATTAAGAAAGATGCTCTTGCTTTCCAAATCAGTATCTTCAAGCTCCACTAAAATTTTTAGCTGCCCACATGGACAGGCCAAATACCTTCTGGAGAAAAGTTTTTTTCAGACGAGACAAAGAATGAGCTATTTGGCCTCAATGACAAGAGGTATGTTTGGAGGAGTAAAGGTGAGGCCTTTGAACCCAAGAACACTGTACCAGCTGTCAAGCATGGTGGTTGACAGCTGTGAGCACTGGGGCTGTTTTGCTTCCAGTGGTACTGGTACACTGCACAAAGTGGATGTAATAATAAAGAAAGAGGAACACCTCCAAATTCTTCAACTTCACCTGAAATCAACAGCTAGATGATTGAAACTTGGACATAGAAACTTCTGACATAGAAAACATTTCAGAAGCTTATAAAATTATTTAGTGCTTTACTAATAATTTTAGCAGTAAGTTAGAACCACTCAGTGCAACATAAAAAAAAAGAAATATATATATACATATACATACACACACACACACACACACACACACACACACACACACACACATATATATATATATATATATATATATATATATATATATATATATATATATATATATATATATATATATGAAGAGAGAGAGAGAGAGAGATGCCCCAAATGGCAGCCTTTAAAACAATTTCCCTCGGGATAAATAAAGTATTATTTATCAATCAAATCTATTTTTAGGTAATTTGACTACAACTAAATTTTCCATGTAGTGTTATTACATAGGAACAATAAGAGATGTGTCCCACTCATCCCACAGACACAAAAAAGGAAGTTTTTGCATTTGTAACTGTTGCTGCTCATTAACATGATAATGAATACATTGTTTAACGCGTGATTTGCTCATCGTATCAGCATTCCTGCACTTCAGTTACATCATTTAGCGCACATTTAGCCGTGACAAAAGAAAAAGCAAGGTGACGAGTAGATGCCATCTTTTGCCAGCTTTTTTCTAATCTCTGTGTCTCTGCCATGCACAGCCAGGTGTTTAACACATGCATTTTATTCTTGTGCAACTTCTCTCACACCCTCACTAAGTAAATGTAATGAGCATTAAAGAAAGGCAGAGGGTGTTTTTATGGTTTTATGCATCTTTGCACAGACGTAACCACTCTTTTTCTATTGCAGCTGCAGTTTTGTCAGTCTTGTGGGACTGCAACCACTGGCAGCCTTTGAAAATGGGAGCCGTGATGTTGTTTGGATATGTGGGATGAGGGATGGCTGATAAAAAAAGCAATGAGGCCACACATAAAGCAGAACACCTAAACACCTTAGACAGAACTATCCTTCCGGTAACAAAAAGGGAAATAACAGTAACACTCATTCCTCTGTAAATGTGTGCCCAACAGGGTTAAACACAATCTATGATCAAACCGGCATTCCTGGAAACAAGCATTCATATGAGTGTAGCCAGTTCAGACCCTCTAGGAGCATGATGGTCCTCCTCATAGATGCATTACTTATGAACTAGTTTTTCTATTGTCACAGTCATGGTTTAGTTCCAGCTCTGGACAAACGTGGTAAAAACATTGCTGGAGAGCAATGGATTGACAATGTTACTGATTAGATGTTTGATTTAAATAGCTGGCTGACAAATTTGATAATAATCTCTCATCAGTGTACAAATCTTTTTATTGTTTGAATGACAGATAGATCAAACAGTTTCAAAGGAGCAGGCTGTCGTTGTGTTGCAATGATAAGTGGTTTTCCTGACCTCATACAAGCTTCTGCTTTTAATGTGTGTGCCTTGTCGCTGGAATTACTTGTTATGGCTTTTGGTACGGGATGGGCTTTCAGAATGAGCAGTGAGCAAAACAGCATATTGTTTCGTTTCTGACACATATTAATGACACTTTGTTGAGGCACAGGGTTACATTTATCTGCAGGAGTAAACTAAACTAGCCTGAGGTGTCAACATCAGGACAGTTGGGGTTTTGCAAGGTACTTCTGTCTAGTCCTCTGGTTTTAGTTTCCTCTCTGCTTTCTCTCTCTCTCGCATCCATTAGCTTAGATACAACTGGGAACTTTATGTTGTACAATTTATGTTGCAAGCAGCTATTAATGGAAGGCCCCAGTCACACAGGTGCAGAAACCAGTCAGCATCCATCAGGCAACCATGTTGAGGGAAAATGTGTTTTCCTTGATCTGTTAGTGAGAGGCTGTTGGAGGTTGTTTGTGGCCACTTGAACTGGTAAAATTAGTCACAAAGAAGTATACGATGCTGCACCAATAATCTGCTTATGATTTATGGTGGCCCATAGTTCCCATAGAGGATTGTCCATAACCACTAAAACAACTCACTATTTGAGATGGCGAGCATTCACCTTCATAGTAAAAGTTGCCCCTATGCCTTGCCAGCATAGTGTTGACTATGCTGGCAAGGCATGTCTTTTACTTTGAAGGTGAACCTTCTCCATTTCCAGTTTGATTTGCTCTTTTTCGAGATTTTGAAGCCAGTATCTGCTGAGTGTTTGCAGTCAAGTCGGCTTCCGTGCAAACCACAGGCAACCACAGCAATCTGCTAGCAGAAGTTGGTTTTAGTTTTAGTTGCAGAGCTTGTTAAGGAAGCATATTTTAGTAACAGTGAATTTATTATTAGCTAATTTCACAACTCCAGAAAGTTGGCATAATTTAATCTTGTATTGCTGTAATTGGTAAATATTAGAAAATGTGTGCTTGCCTTAAACATGTTTGGCATCTGCTAAAATGGCATCACAAGGCTAGATTAGCTTCAACTAATTATTATTATTATCATCATCATTATCAGTATTATTCAGTTTCTTTTATTTGATTTTATTACCCTGAAATCCAGTGACTGTCTCTGTGTGAGCTGTCCAGTCAAATTGAATGTTGAAAAAGAAAAAGAAAATGTTTTTACTTTATTAATCAGGGAAGTGTGTTGCAGCCATTCAAGTCAGGACTAAATATGTTATCAGTGATTAAGTTGATGGAGTATTTTTGCACACACTGGAATAAAGGACCAAACTTTTTTATCTTATTTATTAATTTTATTGATCAACTTGTGTTTCCATCACTTTTGAGCCTGACTCAGCCTAACCATACCTACCCCTTATCTTATCTTACGCTAACCTTACACCAAGTCTGGACACTGAAATGTAATCATTTTGAGGATTTCTTTACTTTTTGTAACTAAACGGAAGAGGACTAGACTGCCCACAATCATAAAGAGACTTGTTTTTCCGCTCTATGAATAATGACCATGTACACTTTTGCTTTCTCTTCTTATTCTTGTGAAAGAGATGTTAGGTAATAGAATAGCCCTTTATTTTTGTATGAGATCAGTTGTGCTGCTTTAGTAAAGAGATTCATGGTCCTGAGCTGATGAACCTTTACTGCTAATCCTCTGAATTTTTTTTTAGTGTAACACTTGAGATGGAAAGTGCGTTCATGTTTTTGCACTGATTTTTCTAAACTCTTCCACACTAACTAAATACAAAACTTTTAAAATAGGAAAAATGTCTTTCTTTTCAACAGGGGAAAGGAAAATGTTTTCTTCTATTTTGGTCTAATTGGACTTTGTCCATCCATGCAATTCATGTTTTGGTGATTCAAAACTCAACTACAGTCAGCTCAAAATAAAGGAGTACATTATATCACTTTCTATTCAACTATTCATGTCAGAAAACATATATACAGCTATAGTACCTGTAGATATCTGATATAAACGTGTCATATGGTGTTCCAAACGCCAAAAAACAGGAACAAAAAAATGAAATTTCAGAATGAGTTACCTTTCAATATATATTAATATATATTAATATTAAATTTAGGCAGTTTTTTTAAGGTAACATGCAAAGCAATTTTGCTCAACAAAATGAAGTGTACCACATAAAATGGTTTAATCATAAATGTAGTGTATATATAGATGTGTGTATGTATGCATGCAAGTGTGTATATATATATATATATATATATATATATATATATATATATAACGCAACAAAGATCAGAGTGAGGCACAGACAATATATACACAGGAGGGTAATTAAGGGAAATGGAGACAAATGAAAACACAGCTGAACTTAATCATAGCTAACGAAACAAAGCAGCATTTGACCAGGACAAAAAATCGGCCCTGCCATTTTTGGTCCATGCTCCAACTAGACCAATCTCTTAATTTCAAAATAAAGAATCACCAGACGAAAACAAACTCAAAATACTGAGTCAAAGATCCAGGACCATGACGCAATCAATCAATCAATCAATCAATCAATCAATCAATCAATCAATCAATCAATCAATCAATCAATCACTATTTTTCCACTGATGTCTCATCGCATTACTTGAATTATTTAAGTAAAGAAAAAAAGTAAACAAATTGAATAATTAGAGCTTTATGCAATTAATATTGTGTCAAGTCTTCACTGAAGCCTCATTCAGCAAATTTTAGAAATGAATGACATTATTAATGATTCTGTTGTAACATGCTTTATGTGGAACATTTTTTCTGTGCCCGTCATACAGGATCAAATATCCTCCAACTGAGACCAGCTTTGTTGGTGCGGCTCAACAGAGAAAATCCCACTCTGCCTTTTCTTCAGAAAAATAATATGATATCACACCTAAAACCGTTTGCGTGGTATACTCCCACACCCACGATGGACAAAGAGTATCTGCTGACTGATTTCCTTTTTTTAAATACCCGAAACCTGAACAATGACACATCTTCAGTTAAAGACAGGCAAGTACCCCTTTTTCAAACACAAACACACACACAATGTAATTGACAAGGTAAACGCTGTGGATCTCAATTTTTCCACCTCAGTGGGAATTTTTTTTAACTGTTTTTTTTTTTAGTGTGACACAAATTTAGAGGCAGAATCTGTGTACTCTTTTGGTTTGTGTTTTTCTTACTCCAGTCAAACCACAGAAACTTACTGGTCGAACTGATGAACTTTCACAGATTGTGGTCCAAGTGCTAGTTTCACTGAAAGCACAGATTTTAGCCATGTATTTGTGCCCGAAGCAAACTGCTGCTCTTATTTGTACTTGTTTTCTAACAGTAATGTCGAAACTACAGTAATCATGTATTATTATTATTATTACCTTTATATGTTTAGTGCATTTCATTTGGTTTCATTAACAAAATTGCTTCACATTGTGATCAATCAATAAGAAAGCAAGAAACATAAAGCAGTCAAAGTCTGTGTTTGTGAATCTAACACCTGGGGCATGTCATTGACTAAAATAGCTTTTTCATTATCTTATCACTTCAAGATGACAGCATGCTGTCAGGACCATTGAGCCTGGCCTTTGCGCTTACTTAAGCTGCTGTTGATATGGATGATGCACACAATATATGCATTCAGAATTGTATGGGAAGTCGTTTCCATCGAGACCAGTGAGGTCACGTTGTCAGTATATTTCCTAGGAATTTGGGGGAGGATTTGCAACCTAAGGGCGGGGCAAAGAGAGGCATGTCAAGTAATACTTCCAGTGAAAAGCCACAGATTACTTTTTGGTATGTGGTATGTGCATTTTCACTATGCAACACTTTTTTTTCTAACTAAAAGTTACATAAAACCTTTTATAAATGACTGACTGAACTGGACATTCATTCAAATAAAAGATTTTAAATCTCCGTCATATTGCTCAACTTTTACGGATAAAATAAATGTTTGCATTTACAATAAAGGCTGCAGGTTGCTTAAGTGCTAGTGTGTCTGCTTGCAGATACAACATGGGATATATGCAGCATAGTTTCACATAAAGAATCCATTGTCATGCAGGAATGCTGAAACACAAGAGACACGAGAAGTAAACAAGAAATGAAGAATGTGGCTGTAGATTAATGGAAGCAACAAAATCTTAATCAGAACAAAGACTTAAAGAATGTGGTTTAAAGAAAGAACTTATTAAAAATAATGTGTCTATCATTTAAAAAAATCCCTCTCCAAAGCAACTTTGAGATACCGTTTTATAAAAGTGTTATATAATTTTTGTTGAGATTTTATTTTTATTTTTTTTTTACTTCCTACTACTTAAAAAAAGAAAAAAAAATCAAATGTTTCTAGTAACTTTCTAGTAGCTGGAGTTCTACGCTGACTCCACAACAGATAGATGGATTCTTTTGAAGAATAAACAAACAGGTTCCCTTCAAGTTCACCATCTGATATGTATGTATTTGTGTAAATGCATCTGAACTTGATGTTTTAGTTTTGATTGCTGTGACCAAAAACAAAGATTGAGAAGAAACGATTACAAATCGAGCTGTTGCCCCTCTTTGACAATTTCCTGTAGACTGATGCAGAGGTGGAAAACTTGTTCCAAGCAGTATTTGCATTGGCAGTTTGCACAGAAGATCCCGTCATGTGCGGAACTTGCCATGCGCAGTGCCTTCGTGACACAGCGGTCTAAAGGTGTGTAAATTTTCAAATATAGAAAATTATAAAGATTACAAATCAGAAGATCTGGTCTAGTGTTATTTGGAAGAAGATGTCTTATGAATGCCACATGAATGTGTTGTAAACAAATTCCACAGTTTCCGTTTTAGAGTAGGTTGTGGAGTCAAACACACCTACTTTTCCCTAAGTCACTTTTGATTCAGGAACACACTTACAACAGCTCATCCTGCCTGACCTGCGCTGTAAGCCACCATCATGTCTGATGCGCCACTTGACATCATGCTGAGAGAGCTAGGTGAGCGTATGCGGATGTGTGTTCAGACTTGAAAGCCTTGCACTATAACAAATACAGAAACCATCCATAAAACATAAATTGTCATATCAGCTATGCCTTGCCTCAATGCATAGCGCATAGATCATGGATGACAGAAGTGATGACAGATGTCACAGTGTGTGCGCATTACAACTTCTTTGTTTACAAGACAAACTTTATAATCCTTTGCTCCGTGTCGCTAATTCTGCTGAACTCCTTAAAAATGAGTACAGGCAAACGCATTTATGAGAGCAAAGCATATAAAATAGAGATGTGATGGAAAAAGTGGTGGAAAAAAGTGTGATTTTGTAAACCACACTAAGAGCTGTCTTAGAAAACTGATCAATCAAAAGAAATATGAGGTGTGAGGCCAAAATATAAAGTATCGCATTTCTGATAATGAAAGAGCCTATTAAAATTTTAAACAACTGGAGTGCTTTGTTACAAGTGCATATCACAGTGACACTGAGGATTACTGAGATTAGGACTGAGAAAAACCTAATGAAAGACACCTGCCACCTGATCATCCGCGTAACACTCATTCCGGTTGTGGTGTTGAACTGTTTTACCTTATTCAAAGTGTACACTGTAGATGCAAATGAAATGGAGAATCAAAGATTTCTAAAGAAAAAAAACACATAGATGCTGATAAAGTTTCACTCTCAGGATGATTCATCTTTCTATTTGTTTTAACTCTTTCCTCCTTGGATGCCTACCAGGAGCAACGTTTGTTTCTCATTTCTGAACTGAGCAGTTTTTGGTCTTACCAAGGCTACTCTTGAAAAAGAGTACCCGGACCCTAATGCTGGTTGAACCACATCTTTATTGACATATATACTTGTTCATTAAGGGAACAGGGGAGGTTGTCGAATGTCGTTTTCATAGGGGAAACAGTTACGTTTGTGCTAGCAGTGTTTGGTAGTTAGTGGAGAAGAGGTCACGTTACATGGATAGTTTGTAGTAGTGAAATACATTTTGCACTTTGAAGGATATTTCTTTTGATACATCTGTGATGTACAGTAGGTTACACACCGAGTATTTCTCTTGGCTTGATGAAAGCAAGCTGGTTACACAATCAGCTTTACCTCTGAATTCCTGGGAAGATATCTGAAATGTGTCTGACCTGGAAGATAAATCTAGATCGAGGATTGTCAAATTACCACCATTGCTTGGACGAATGGAAAGAATGCACTACGCTACATTTCATTTATCCACAGTTGGGCTTTGATAAATGAGCTCAGAATGTGAAACAGAGGGCAGTGCGCTTACTGAAAAACTAGTTTTAAAAAACTATATATATGTATATATATGCATCTGGTGAATAACCATAGGAAATTAACAATATTCTATTTAAATAACTTTTAAATATTATTGAAAACTTCCAGGGTCACTATACTATTCAGGTAGTAAAACAAATCAGGGCTCATTGTTTAGATCTTTGAGTTTCTGTTTGTGCCGATACTCAGTGGGTTCCACAAGATTTATTTAGCGTTACCTTAAATACCTCAAATATAGTGTAAAGGTCTTTATTTGGAAATGAAAGTGTCAAGTGTAGGTGTTGTTGGCACATTGCAGTTTAACACAAACAGCTAATCTATTGACATCGACTGTGGCTTAAATTTATGTGCACTTGGCAGCCAATCAAAGATTTGCATTTTCTGTCATTGATAGAAGAATTTTCCAATTGAAACCAATTAGTTTCAGTCTTATGCTCTGCTCTGCAGCTCCACCCCTCTCATCTTACGTAAACATTTTTCTTCTTCCTTTTGGGAAGAGCTTGTTCCTTGCCAAACCCAGGCTATTGTCTTCCTCCTATATGCATGTGCGCGCGCACACAAGAATTGATGCTCATAATTCCATCAATTTTGACAAGCTCTCCAACACCACTGGCTGAAATGCAGCTCAAAGCATGACAGAGCTTCCACCGTGTTTTGTGTGCACTAACCTTAACTCTCTCCTGACTTACCCCATTGATATTGATGTTTTGAACCACAAGCACTTAATTTTCAGTCAAGTTCTTTTGTAATCTAGTATACCTCAGCATTTTTGTCATGTTTCCCTTCATTACAATGGATTCTTGACAGCCACCCTTCTATTGAGACCATTTCACTGAACGGTAAATTGATCGACAGAAGGGCCAGACGCATCTCTCATGTCCCGCGTCAGGTCTTTGCTGGATTTTTTTAAGGATAATGACTCCCTTACTGTTCATCTGCTGTAGATAGTTTTTAGGCGTACACTTGTTCAGTTTCTTCAGATTCTTTAAGGACGCACTATACGCAACCTGCTGGGACATGTCAACTTTTCTGTAAACAGTTCCTTAGAAATCACCCTGTTGGTTTTTTTTTTCATAGATTCAACCAAAGAAACAGGAACAAACCATGTGTTTTTGTGACGGGCTAGTAACAGAGTTTCTAAAGATATCATTTAAACTTGGTTTCTTGCTAAATTGTTTGTTATGTGGTTCATCTTTTGTTTTACAGCATATGTGCCTGGAATGATTCATAGGTCAGTGTTGTGTCAAGTGGCTTAAACAAAAGTTCCCTGAAAATGATCAGGTACAAGGACTGAACTAAAATCAAGTGAAAAAGAAGCCAGTGTCCAAGGAAAAACTTTGAAAGGCCTTCAGAAAACCTGGAAAACAAGCTCACTTTAAAAAATACAAGAAAGTCTTGGAAACAAAATATAGAGGAGTCAGTAAATCTTTATTAACATCACCAATGAGGTTGTATTTTTTATGTTTTTGTTGCTGCTTGTTGATTGGCCATGCTGATTTTCATGAACCTAGAGGAGTGGAGACAAAGAAGGAATTGTAGAACTTTTCCAGCATCTCTAGTTTTGCCTTAGAATAGTGTCATACCTTTCGCCTTTCCTGCTAGTTTATACTTAATATTTTTGTTATCGTTATTATTATCAGGACAGCTGTTTCCATGTAAGTCCCAATTAAGTGGAATATTGAAAAAAACTTTATTACTAACTACACCTTAGATCATATTTTTAAACTGCATTTACATTTTAGGACTTTTATAGAGTATGTTTTTCAGAAAAACAAAAAGTTGAGATAAGCTTTCACAACAAGCACAACTATAGCTTGTGGAAGTGAAATATTAGCGGTTTCTTATGATCAAATTATAGTCAAGTTACAGAAGTAATGTAATACCAGGCTCTTTAAATATGTTGTAATACAGTCTAAACACGTTACAATTTATATAATAATAATAATAATAATAATAATAATAATAATAATGCCTCACCTTTGGTAAGATAAACATGCATTTAGGGATGGGAATCGAGAACCAGTAGTCCAATTCCTTGGAGTTAGTCTACCTGCCTATTGATCCCGCTTAGCAGTTTTTGCGCTTGTGCTAGTCATCTGATTTCAGCTTAACTGTGAGAGGAGGAAAATAGCAACACAGTCTAGAGCATGGATATGGACATTTATTTTATTATTATTGCACAAAAGGACGAGATAAATGGTAAAGTGGAAAACTGCATCCAGGACAGAAACAACCGCATTATGCTGCTAACACAACTTTGTTTTTTGCAAGCATCTGCACAGATAGCATGCTAATGCTAAGCTAGCCAAGAACCCAGAGGGAAAGCTGAGTGAATGCTGACCCCAGCAGCCAGACCCTGAACTTCAACGGGTAACAAGCAGATAAGCAGTCAGGCTGCAGTCTCACTTTTTACCTGTTCACGTTTCTAAAGCAGAATCACTGTGACAATCGCTTTTTTGTGCTGGTTTTCATCTTTGAAAATTAAGTCATTAAGTAGCTACTGCATTATTTTTTAAGAAGAGTGTTCTGTGTAATATGCGTAATAATTATTTTTTGAGTAAGACTCCAACACTGATCACAACAAACATGCACAAACATTTGACCCACAGCATAAAATTAATTCACATGAATGTAATTTCTTTATTGCTACTTAGCAATGGTGGTGACCTTAAAAAACCAATGATAACTCAATGAGAATCGATAAGTGATATCGATATCACATCATGCATCCCTACATCAATTAGTTAAATACAACATGCTGCAACACTGAGGAAACTCTATTGTGATGGGGTGTTTTGCAACAACAGAGCAAAGTTGTGACAACATCAAATTGGGCTTTGCAGTTTTTTTTTGTGGGGTTAGTTTAGGGTGCAGTCTCAGGTCTTCTGCTTTTCGCATCCCCTACAAAATAAAAGCACAAAGCTAATACAGGACAAATGCTCAGAGATGGTAAGAACCTAAATTAGTAATAAAATAAAATAAAATTAGATCATGAAAATATAATGAAATGAAACTTGTAATAGTGGAAAAGCTTTATATATTCAGAAAAATAATATTTAACTGATAGCTGGAAAAAGTCTTTCAGTTTACAATTAAGTTTCATACTTTAAGGATTTTGATATTTTTGTACTTTTAATTATAAATAAAAATATGTTCTTTCAAAGTACAGTTTTGCCTATTAAGATCTTAATAGGCTGTTTCTTTCACTTGTTTCTATTCTGTCCATTTCTGAAAAATACGCTATTCAGTCTTATATAAAATTATCCAGATACATTCAGGTTGTAGTAGGAGCGTCATAATCATATCACATTGTTGTTTGTTTGCGTTTAAAACTTGAAATTAGCATTACACAGAGAGAGAGAGAAACACACATAGATAATCTGGACCACCCCGCCCCGGTCCCGCCCAGCGGCCAGACCCCACGGAGAACAGACGGCGGGTCATGTGACAGCAGCGGTTTGTGAACGACAAAAGCGGACTCACACAAATGCTCTGCCACAGTGAGACACACATACACAGAGGAGTTTCGTAACTTGGGGAAGTTTTACGGAGCCATCGATCACAGAATCGTCTTGTTGTTGTTTTTTTCCTTGATGTCAGTGACACAGCGGAGGACCGAGCGTCGCCTGCGTCACCTTTTCAGCGGAGAGTCTAATTGAGTTTCTCCCTGGGAAGGGAACCTGTGCCTTTCAGCAAGGCAGCCGCGAAACTACCGTCTCTCCTTGCAGGAAAAGACCGTATACCCCATCTGAGAGGTAAGTCTGACTCGGTGACTTCTTGACAGCATTGTGTCCGCCGGGCTGCCTCACAGGCTGACCCCGGCACGGTCTAATTTTCCTATCTGAAGTCAGTAATTGCAACGTGGTCTTTTAATAAAAGCTGGATGTGGTAGTGGGATTGATGTAGACTATTATTCCTAATAGATTACAGCAGGGAGAAGTAGTCCATAAATTAAATTTGCGGGTCGGGGTTTTAATGAGAACAGACGGCTCGTGCGTAATTTGAGGTTTGATTAATTAATTAGTTAATTACTCACAGCTGTTTTCTGTTCCGTGCCTTCAAATCAGCATGTTTGCTTAATTTATCTTCCTATAACACTGACAGTGGTGAACGTTGTTCTTCTTAATTTATTGATTAATGATTAATGAGCTCAACACTGGCTGTAACTTATGTAACCCGACTTTAGGCTGTTACAAGTCACGGGGAGACGATGCTATTTTGGGCTTTCAGAGCCTTTTAAAAACTAAGGCTGTTGTTAATTAACATAAATGTGGGTTTATTTGTGTATGTGTCTCCCCCCCCCCCCCCCCCCCCCCCGTTATTTCTTTGTTGTATAAATGTAGATTATAGTAAAGTTATTACTTGGGGATCCTTTTTATCTACTAATTACTACATTTTTTTTATTCTGTTACATTTTAGTAAGTTTTGAGAAGTACATTTTAGATTATTTAAAAATGGATTCACTTTTTTTTTTTTTTTTTTTTTTTTTTATATATGTGAGTTGGGGGGAAGAAATATTTCCATATAAGGAAAATGGCAACATTTTGAGAAATGGGTGTTTGCTGGGCTCATCAAGTGAAATGAATCATAAGGACTATCATATTTATTGTTGCTTATTGCGCACATGACTCATTTATTCATAGGTCAGATTGTGAAACTGTAGAGGCTGACGTTGATGCAGAATAGAGCAGTGATTTGAAAGACGAGCCTCAGATTTTGCTGTGTGTCTGTGCTGAGTTCAGTTACAGATGGGAAAATATGTGACAGGTGTGTGTGGGTGAGGGTGAAGGAGAGGGCATCTGCTTGTTTGTTTTTTCCCAAACTGTCACACCTGAGATGTTGTTTCAGTCCTGTTGTGTCACTGCATTCTTTACAATACACATCTCTCCCTGTACTCTCCCTCTGTGTTTCTGTCTCTCCCCGTTTCCTGTGCTTTGTTTCAAGGCTGAGGCTTGCGTCACGCATTCCACTTGGCATATGAAGCCCTTATCCTGTTTAGAGCCTGGAGAGAGAGAGAGAAAGACGGGAGGAGAGAGGGAGAGAGATGTGGGGGGTGGATGGGTGGAATGAGGGCGACATCTCTCCCCTCCCTGTTGCCTGAAGTTTGTACTTTTGTTTCACTGTTGAGCAGAAAAACACGGATGAGTCGCTGTTCCGTTTGTGTATTACCTGTTTATTTGTCTGGCATTAGTGCAGCACAAACACGCACACACGCCCCAAATACTCCACCCATCCCTACGCCTTTTTTCCTGAATCAACATGCTGATGTTATCTGGTGGAACAAAATGCGCAAGACTGTGTGTACACACGCACGCACATATGCACGCGCGCACACTCTGCTCAAAGGGCATGTGCTAGGGAACATTAGGGCTAAACATTAAACGGGTGGATGTTGAGTAGTTGGTGATTCTCCATGAGAAGTTGAGGAAATAAGGACACGCTGCTCCACAGGCGGCCATAAACGTGAAAAGCTGTGACTAGTTGCACAAGTTTGCAGAGTGACAGGACACGGATGCTTAAACACACACCGAACACTTGTGTGTTCAAACCACTGGATTGAGCCACTGTGACTGTGTAGCTCCTTCTTTACTGCCCCCCACCCCCCCATGTTTGAGGTTCATTGAAGTTTTGTCATATTTTGGTTGAAACCCACTTCATTTTCTTCCCCATTTCTCTCTCTGCCCTGTTCTTTCCACTTCCATTTTGACATAGTTTGGTCAGAGCGGCTGTTTTCTTTGCCCTTTCTCTCCTTCCAGCCCCCCACCCCACCTCTCTTCTCTCAGACTAGGGAGGTGTAATATGTGTGTGTGGAGTCAAACAGGAAACCGCAGGCCCCCTGCAGCAGCACCCCCCTTTTGGCTTCGCTCTCCTCTTCCTCCTCCTCCACCTCCTTCTCCTCTGTACACCCCCCGACCCATCACGCAGTGTGGAAATAATAACAGTCAGACTAAACTCTAAGGGCTTCCGCTTCTCTCCCTCTTCTCTTGTTCTCTCCTTCCCTCTGTCCTCAGTTGTCTGGAAAGCCTCAAAACGCTGCGCACTCTCTCGCGCACCCCGTCAAGTTCGACTTGAGGTGCGCGTGTGTGTCTCTGTCAGTGTTTGAGCCTCGCGACCAGATGAGTCTGGTGTGTCTTTAAATGTGTGTTTCTGAGATGATGGATCCTGTTTCCTCTCCCCTGCTGATGGCCCCCTCTGCCCCCCCCCGAGGCCTGCAGCCTCATAGTGTAGTTGAGAGGAGCTCAGGGGGACTACGTGTGTGTGTGTGTGTGTGTGTGTGTGTGTCTTTGGGGGCGTAAAAATACGAGAAGTGGGCTGCGTGGCTCGGATGAGGGAATGGGAAGCCAAAATAAGAGGAATGGGGGGGGAGGTTGGGGGTAAGCAAGGGCCTTAAAGCGAGAGGAGTCAAAATTGGAGCATGTGCTGGGTTATTAGGGGAGTCATGAGCAGGAAGTGAGGTAAGGGTTGAAAGCAGGGAGCAAGGGGCTACACTTGGGAGTGAGAGCTTGAAAGGGGGAATAAATTGGAATGAGTGAGGGGCAACAGAAGAAGTGAGAGTACTTTAGGGAGAGGTCAGGAAAGGGAAAAGTTAAATGTTGGCATAATATTGGATGAGTACCTGGATGAGTCATGCAATTAGGATGTTAAATTAAGACTAATGGGCGCCTTTCCTGAAGAGTGTGAATAGGTAGTGAGTTTGTATGTGAGGTTCTCCTTGAGTCGACTGATATCACGACATGAAGCATTACAGGACTGTCACAAGGTGAGAATGACTTAAGTGAAGAGGGGGTAAAGAGGCTAGAAGACGCTAGGCTGAAAATGTGTGTGAGTGTATTGTGGCATGTTCTTGGACAAAGATGTTGTCTGGAGGTTTTTGGTCTCTCTGGTGATCTCATCATCTCCAGCCTGTTGCCATTAGAGAGAGACTTTGTGTGTGCCGGCCAGCTTTTGTCTGCGTGTGTTCCAGTATGTGTGCGTGTCTGTAATAATTTAGTCCTTTTAGTGATTTAGTGTGTGTATTCTGTTGAGCTAGCAGAAACGTGTGTGTGTGGGGGGGGGGGCAGGGAGTCCAAGCCACAATATTTTCCCCTTCAGTCATGTTTTTTTATAACATTCACAGAGGGGGAGAGAATAAGAGTGTGGGGTGGTGTGCGGTTCAGATAAATACAGTAGTAAAGACATGAGCGATTGCTGGGGAGCGAGTGGAGAAGAGTCCAGGGGTGGAGACACAATAGAGGGGTGTAGAAGGTGGTTGCAGAGTGGGTTGGGGCTGAATACACAGTAGTTCCACTGACCTAGAAGGACAATATTTGCGGACATGCACAAACTCAAACCCAGTAGCAGAAAAAAAACCTAGCCCAAGTAGGGCGACTTATTTATCGTGATGATGCAGGAGTTTGGTTTGTTTGTCTGTTTTTACCTGGAAAGGCAATAAAGGAAAAGAGTGCTGACTAATTCCTGTCCTCGAGTATGTCAGTTCAATTTCATAGAAAATAAGAGCACAGTCTAGTGAGAGCTATGACAAATGCAATCAGCCTGATGCTGCGTAGAAACAAGTAATAGGAAAATATCCAAATTAATTAAACCAAAGATATTCAGGTTAATGTCTTATAAGAAAGAACTCTTCACATTTTCATGGAATATGTTTTTGGTTTTGTTTTGTTTTGTTTTTGGTTTTTTTGGGGGGGATTCCTGTGGGAACTTCTTAAACGGTTAATTCAGTTATCAGAAATGCTGCTCCAGCTGCAGTTTATCTCTAATCTGCTGAGGCCTTGTGGCCACTGAGGAAGATGCTGCACGGCTGAGTGAAATTTCTTTCCTGTGATTGTTACATTTGTGCGACTCATTGTGCTTATTCTTTCATGAGACACCCAGAGGGAAAGTTTCTCCCTCCTTTGCTTGCCATCCTGCTGTCACACGTTATCTGATGACTCCTTTCTGTTCATTTTCCTGTGTGGTAAAACCCAACCACTAGGCACACGCCTGTCTTTGGATTAAAGCAAATAACGTGAATTATTTGCCGTCCCTGCTGCACGACACCGGGCTCTGACGCCATCGGCCAAATTCTCCCCTGCGTTTACTCGTACCTGTGGCCAACTAACCAGCTGCCAAGAACTCGTTTTCGCGTCTGTCGTGCAAAAGTGTTAATAAAAGGGGAAATGCAAGACTATGTATGACAGGTGAACTCTGAGAGCAGCATGTTCCTGTCACTGCACGCATTCTTTCAAAGAATTTAACATGCACTGAGCGATGCATATGTTGTTCAGTGAGAGATGAAGCCAGATAAGTGAGGCTTTGAACACTTTGTTTGTGAATATACATGTTCTCACTTACAGGCGTACACAGCCCACACCTGCCCAGCCCTGAAGTCAGAAGATAATTAACACTTCCTGTATGACAGAGCCTAAAGGAGCCTCTGAGTTACTCATGCCTGCCTTGCACTAGTGACAGCATAACATTTTCCAGTTTTCCGATCCATTCTCATAAATTAAATATCTCTTGAGCGCCTTGAGGGAATTTCTCCAAATTTGGCTCAAATGTTCACTTGGATTCAAGGATTTACTGATTAGAATTGGCAAAGATTGAGGGTACCGTGGCCCCCGATGATATCCGAAGAACACCTGAAGGAGATTTTGTCACATTTGGCACAAACATAGACTTGTACTCAGGGATGAACCGATTAGACTTTGGTGACCTTACACATTTGGTGAGGTACTGATAGTGACGCTACTCACTGAAACCTGGCTCTGTGATCGTCTGCTCAAGATCCGGAGGAGACACGAACTCAGCCTCACGCACGCGAGTGTCAGTCCAGAGCTCGGATAAATAGGAGGGTTACGTCAGGAACGGCATCCGGTGTAAAACCTGTGCCAAATCAAACATGCAGATCCATCTGCTGTGGCAACTGCTTAACAAGCAGCTGAAAGGAGCTTCTTCCACTAAGTACATCTATGTAGTTTGTATATAACAGGATATAACTGACAACTTAACTGGTATAGAATTACAAATCTACAGTAAGTATAAAGGAAAAATAAAAACAAGGAAAATAAGGTTTGCTTAATATTGTGGTGATGTGGACGTGGCATGAGACAATAACTATTTTAAAATGTCATCTTGGACTTTGGGACATTGTCGTGCATGTTTGTGACGTTTGGGACCAGAACATTTTCTGGTCGCGGTTTCTAATGTTTTTCATCAGTGACACCTTGTTCCCAGATGGGATTTTGTTTATTGTGTGTGTTTGTTTCTGGCAGACCTTCTGCTTCTTTTATACACAGCAGGTATTTGCTGCTTTCTTTTCCTTAATCTGTTCTTCTTTTGGGGGGGTTTGTCAGTGATTTTGTTTTTCTTCCTTTTTTCCGAATTCAGAATCTGTTTGTGTTTCATACTTGGTCTCATTGTCACCTTAATGTGTGATTTACAATGACAATAGAACAACTGCTTGACCTCAAGTTGAACTACAGTACAGTACAAACCCGGATTAGAAAACACGCCCTCAAAACACACCCAGTTCCCACCTGACTGTAGGCTCTTTGTTTCTTTGGAGCTGGGCAAAGGGTGAGGCTTCAGTCGTCATGTTCACACCCTTCCTGAGCCAGCTAGTGAGCATCCTGCTTCACCATTGGTCTGCTCCCCATCTGGGGTGTGTG
This sequence comes from Diplotaxodon limnothrissa, assembly GCF_057381915.1. Lineage (NCBI taxonomy): Eukaryota > Metazoa > Chordata > Actinopteri > Cichliformes > Cichlidae > Diplotaxodon > Diplotaxodon limnothrissa. Next base: position 24,372,124 of record NC_140601.1, on the reverse strand, counting down.
TGTGTGTGTGCGCGCATTCCTATATGTGTGCACTAGGGTGTAATGACTTGTTCTTGCCCATTTGTTAATAATTAAAGGCTAACTTGTCTTCAGACTGTGGACTTTAATCAGGTCACACACACGGAGACTGCCTCAGGGTACATTCTTTGACAGTTCATGTTGCCTTAATGCACCAGCAGACGCGCACACACACACAAGCACACAAAGAAGCTAATAAACACCCTCATGTAGCACAAGCAGAGTCATCCCAGCTGCACCTGGCCATTCAAAGCCAAGGTAACTGGAAACACCTTTGAAACCTCACACGCTTTTGATCCAAAATACTCGTGTGTGTGTGTGTGTGTGTGTGTGTCCGTCCCATTTCTCAGATACGGGGCAGTTTCTAGCTGCATCACACCTGCAACCGGTTGCATTCTCGTTAAAAAAACCCCAGTCCCTTTAATTCACAAGTCTGAATGTCGAGTGTTTTTGATTGACATCGGCAGCGCTATCTGTCAAACGCAGAGTACCTGTTTGAAACCATGACTGAGTGGTGAAAAAAGAGGAGATGATGTGTCAAGTTTGACAGAAAAAAATATGTCTGGGGCTGAACCAACGTTGATCGTGCCCTCGCGGTCTCCTTTACTTAAATACAGACCCTGTCACATCATTCCCTCTACTTAATGTGATTTATTTTTCATTACGTCACAAAATGTGTGTTTTGGTGTGGCAGTGTCTTGCCATAAGAAGAAGATACATGAACAAGGTGGACGTTGGGGCTATATGTAACTAAGGGTATCTGCTTATCCGTTTTCAGGCGCTCTGACCACAAGACGAATCTTGTGGTCAGAGCCGCTCTGCCCCAAGCAGCATGCCCCTGGTAGGGTCTCCCAAGGCAAATTGGTCCTGGGTGAGGGGCATGACAAAGTGCGAAAGTCAGAAAACACTCCACCTTGATGCCAGACTTGGGCTTGCTGGCCAAGTGCCTGGCAGATGGACTTTAAGCCCGTGGTGCAGCATGGTCCACCCTCCTGTAGAGGAGGACAAGCTGCAGTGGTTGGAGTTTTGTCAGTCAGGCAGCAGACAAAGCAAAGTCTGCAGCTGTAGTTGCTCGTTAGCATTCATGTTGAGACTGTTTGCACATGGCTATATTTAAAATTTTAAACTAAAAGAAAAATTTGACAGAATTATTCTTCTACTTTATTCTGACCATTAATTATGACCTCAGATTTAGGTTCTCTACCGTTTTTGTTTTTGTGTTTTTCTTTTTTTGGGGGGTCACTTATACTCACACAGGGGAGTGTGATAGAGGTGCATTATCTGAAGGATGTGTCCTTTTGCTTTCAGTACTTTAAGTAGAGAGGTGACAAATGTTTGAATAAGTTTGAAGTGTTTCTACAATGTTGCATTGGTGCATAAAGTAAATTATTATCAAGAGTGTGAGCTTAGTGTAAATGTCTTCCCTGTATATTGATTTTTGGTGCTATGTGTGTATTCTGCAGGAGTCTGGCGTGTGCAGCCATGCTGATGTATGATTACCCTCCGAAGACAGACATTCAGCCGGTAAGGTGTGTGTGCGTGTGTGTGCGTGTGTGTGCGCGCGCGTGTGTGTGTGCGTGTGTGTGCGCGCGCGCGCGTGTGTGTGCGTGTACGCGCATTATCATGCCTGATCATGTTTTTGATACCAAACAGCAACCCCTACACACACACTACACACACACCTATACGTGTCTAGACAGACTGGTTCCCACATTCCAGCTCTTCCTGGACAAACAGGCTAATGTACAGTGGACATTTGCAAACAATAGCTACGCACACTGCCAGGCAGTGGGCTAATGAGCACACACACTGTATTCTGAGACAAAACAGTTATCTGCTCCCAAACAGAGCAGCGTTTAAATTTTTTGGCTGGCTGTAATTGTTTGTGTGGCAAAAACATGTTTTCCCTGCCATTCAAAGCAGAATGGAAATTTTTAACCCTCTGCTCTTTTGTCCCCCTTTTACTGCTTCCTCTTCTCTCTACATCCTCTCTTTCACAGTCGTTCTATCCTGGAGTGATCTTCCCCCATCCGCCGCACTTCTACAGAATGCACCCCCTGTCCCACTCTCACACCCCGACCGGGCTGACACACACCCAGATGGAGCCCGTGGACCTGTCTGTCAACAAGCACTCATCTTCCAAGTCCCCTCCCTGCTCCTCTGCGTCGACCCCGGCGTCCCCTCGCAGCTCCCCTGCCTCGCCTTACAGCTCGGCGAGCCGCACCTCTTCCCGCAACTCTCCCCCACACACTCAGTTGCGCTCCTCGCCCTCCCACGCTCTCCCGCCGCCCACTTCCTCCCTTCCATGTCCCACCATTGTGTCTCCGGGGGGCCCCGGGGTCATCCCAAAGTCACAGATCATGGTTTCTCAGATCGTACTGCCTCTGCCCATTCTCCCCTATTACCCACCACATTTGCTGAACCAGCCAATAATGATGAACTCACCTGCCAGCAGCGACGATGACCATTTCAGGATCTGGGAGCCCAAGATAGGTGAGAGCAGTTCAGTGTTTGTGTTGCAACTGTACATGAAGCTAAAAACAAAACAAGAAGTCATTAGAGAATCACATTAAAAACACATCAGTGCAGGAGTCATCGTGAAATGTATCCATTTCATGTTGTTACTGCATTTAAATCACATCACTTTTGTGGCATTTTCTTGTTAAATTTGCAAAAATCGTTTACTGATAAATTATCAGTAAACGATTTTTGCAGAGAGAATGGAAAAATTATCAGTGATAATGAGGAAATGTTTTTCATTCCCTCTGTTCTTAGAATAGCACTTTTTTTTTTTTCCTTTTCTTTTTTTTGGAAGGGGGGGGTAAATCAGCTATTTCCCACTGTGATCCGCAGAAGTCTTTGATCTGTCACAGAGACAGATACACAACATACGGCTACCAGTTTGTTTGCCGTGGCCTTTTCTAGAAGGACTTCTTAAGTAGCAAAAACACAAAAAATATAGTGGAAGTGTTTAAACCTGACTGGTCCAAAAGGCTGAGAAGAAAGGTTTCAGTCTAAACTTGACCTCGTGATGGTGCTAGAAGAAACTTTAAGTAAAAAGCCACACTGATAGGATTTATCCTCTGGGGACCTTAGATGCCTGATTTATTTATTTATGTTAACATATTAATTATGAATGTGATTTAGACCTGATCATACTGTCAGCTCACACATTGTTTCATCCCTACCCAGTTCACCCAACGAAGCCTCTGGAGCCGCGAAGTGATACCCACGACCTGCACAAGCCAATCAAAATCGAGACTGAACCCGCTCATGACCCCAGCAGTCACGAGAAGTCATCAGTCAGAGCGATGCCACACGAGTACGAGTAAGTAACACGACGACACTCTGTAGCGAGTTTTGTGTGGACTCAGTGGTCAGCGAGTTGTCACAGCTCCTTCTGTTTTCCATGTAAAAACCCACACGCTGGTGGTGGTGGCCACACACTTCACGTCCCCTGACTCCACACCCCTGTTTCACTAGCGTTTTTGACTCACTCCCTGCTGCCGAAGGTCTTATTCTCTGCTCCCTAATCTGAACTTTTGTTCTGCGTGTTTAAAACAAAAGCATGTTGTCGAGATCATTACATATGCAACGGAATACAACCTACAGTCTTGTTATTAGAGAGTCCTGTCATAAGATATGACTGTTCTTTGCATGTCACTGTAGTTTGAGCCATGTCAGTTTCTGGGGCAGTCCCAGGATCAGGGCGGTGCGGTTCTTATTAGTGGGCAGCCAGTAAGAGCCTTGTGTGATTAGGGGGGAAAAAAAGAAAAACACTGACCGAACTGCGTGAACTTACTGGTTATATCCGAAGATTTAGAGCTTATCTCACTCTGATGGAACATAATTGTTAAAATTTGGCTCCATTTCCAAGTCATAAAACAAACGTTGTTTCCAAATGTATTTTATCATCACCTTGATAACACATTAGAAAATGATCTGTCTCCAGCCTGAGTCTGGACACAGTTCTATTTCCTTCATGTTTGTGGAGCCATAATTTAATTTATTTATTTATTTTGTCTTTAGATTCTTGCTTCTGTGAAGAGCACTGGCTATTTGTTATTGTCTGTTCTATTCTTTTGTCTCACTAACAGAGTTTCGGCCACTGGGGAAGTACAGAAGAATATTTATCCTTTTATTTTCCATCAGGCCCAATAGCCACGCCTCACATTAGAAGCTCTTTTCTTTCTTTCCTTATCTAAGACGTCACAAGTTCATGCCAGCCATCTGGGTCCTGTTACCACCTTCATTCCTCTTCCTACTGTTTTTGTTTGGGTTATTTCTTCCTCTTCTGCTTCCTCCTCCCCTCATTCTCCCTCATTATTATTATTATTATTATTATTATTATTATTATTATTATTACTGTTATTATTATTATTATTACTGTTATTATGATTGATTTATTAAGCTTTGTGTTCATTGTCCAACATCTCCCCTGCACTTTCTTACCTTCCTCTTCTGGTCCCCTCCCCTCTGCAAAATAAGTTTTTCCTCAGAAGAAATAATTGCAAGTTGGATGCACATGTAATAGTCAGCCCTTGCTGGCAGCTAGTGTATGTCAGTGTTTGTGTGTGTGCTGTGAAGTACACCTCGTTTTTTTTACTTTGGCTGTTAGGGCGGTTCCCTTTACAGGCTGCTCTTGTCATCGTGCCAAACATGAAATAATTGGACCCTAAAGGGAAAAAAAGAGGGTGCATCTTTGTGTGTCATCACATCTTGTCAATAAAGCACACACACATCCTCATAAACAATATGTACGTACAGTTACTATACGCTGCTGTGTGTGTGTGTGTGTGTGTGTGTGTGTGTGTGTGTGTGTGTGTTAGGGGATTTTCTGCACATTCCTTTATGCAGAATTGATCTGTGTGGAATCATGTTTCAGCACTCAACACCTGCTCTCAACTGACTGACACACACACACACACACACACACACACACACACACAGTGATGAAAGACAACTCCTCTCTTGTAACTGTAAAACTGGTACATTTTGTGCGTTTGTTTGCACACACAAAGAAACAGGACTTGATGTGCTCTGACTGGGAACAGTGTTGCAGATTCACCTGCTGTTTGACAGTTTTCAGTCTCCTGGAGTTGGTCAAGGATAAATTTATAAACATTGATTGACAGAGGTTGACAGGGCAAGGCAAAGGTGTGGCTGACTGGAAAAGGCGGGTTTTTCAGCTTCCTGCCTGGCAGAAGTTGTTATTGCATTGAAGCCAAGTTAAACTGTGGGTTTCAGTGTCATAAGAGAGGACTTTTGCTCCCTCTGCTGGCAACATTAGACAAAGATGGACAAAGCACCAGCGTTTAAAATCTTTTTCTACCCTTTGTGTGTTTCTTTTAGGGGTAACAACCCATCAGTAATAGTCCACTCGGGCACAAGGCACCCTTTCCCTGCTGATTCACCTGACACACTGAAAAAACGGAGGATTCACCGCTGTGACTTCAGTGGCTGCGACAAAGTGTACACCAAGAGCTCCCACCTCAAAGCACACCGCAGGACACACACAGGTGAGCCTTCATTCATATACCAGCCGTGCTTTTCCAGAAGCCTCAAACTTTTTGACATCTTCTAACAAACCTCGTGTAATTTCCTCTCTTTGCAGGGGAGAAACCCTACAGGTGCAGCTGGGAAGGCTGCACGTGGAAGTTCGCCCGTTCAGACGAGCTGACGAGACACTACCGCAAGCACACGGGAGTCAAACCGTTCCACTGTCCCGACTGTGACCGCAGCTTCTCCCGCTCTGACCACCTGGCTTTACACAAGAAACGACACCTCCTAGTGTGAAACCCTCTGCCGTGCAACTTGAATGCAACTCTGTGCTGGGTTCAGTGTTGGACTACACCACTTTGACTTTAAAATGAAATTGCTGGCCTTACCTGGACTGCGACAGGGAGTGAGGAAATGTTTCCTCAGGGTTAATGTTTAAACCCTTTCACCTCATTAAGCCAAAGAGAGGGGAAAAAAAGCTGGTTGCCAGCTCACACATTTAAGACCAGCTCATTTTTATAGAAATATGGTAGCTGAACCAAACCTCTGATCAGCTGTGGAAGGGCCAGACACTTTTTTTTTTCTTTTTGCTTGCAGCTCCTCAGCTGGCCTGAGAGCAGCGCCCTCTTGTGGCTACACAACCAAAACAGCAGTTCAGTCTGTGCAAGCCACATGGCATGCTCACAAGCTTCTCAGCGCAACATGATCTCCAGCTTTAAAGCTTTTTGTTTCACATGCATTCAAGTAAATGTTTGGGACTTGGACACACACTTACAAATACATATTTTTTTTGCTCGCTACGCCAATACAATGTGAAACATTCCAGAATGTATCCTATCACGCCTACTGTGCATTGTGTCATAGATACTTCAGCTTTTCTTTTTCTTTTTAAAACACTCGTGCCAACTTCCTCCTTCGGGATCTGCTATAATTAAAAAACAAACAAACACACCACACACCTCATCTGCCTCTGCAAGCTCAGATCATGAAGTGATGACAGGTTGCTAACGCTCGCTTTCTCTTGTACATACACTCTCTTATTAAAAGCAACTCAGCCTTGGTTTCGTGTACTCGTGGGTTTTAACAGTCTAGTGGGCAGTTTCAGTCAGTGAAGTGTTTTTATGTTTTCATTCAGAAATGTGAAAGTTGCTGCACAGGGGCATTAATGTGTCGGTGAGGAAAAAGGCACCACCCGGTCAGTTTAAGGGTAGAAGCAATGAAATTGTGTCTTTACCGATTTCTTATGTTGAGTTTGTATCTATGAACTGTGTTTCGGTTTGTGACGTGACACCGAGGTAGCTTTTATTATTGTGTCACACTTTGATACGGGGTGGGGAGAAAATGCAAAATGCAAGGCAGGGAAATTACAAAATAAATTTTTTTTTTTTTTTTTTTTATATTCAGGAGCAGTTGAGTTATATTCCAGCCCACTCTACACATGCATTTGTTTTAAAAGAAAATTAACTTGTACACAATTAATACTTTATCATTCCCCTAAAAGTCAAATCAGGGATTATTGTTGTAGCAGATATTCTGCTGCCAAACCTTTTTTTTTTTTCCTTTTAAAAGTGCCATAAAGGTTTTTAGAGCACAATTTTCCACAGGTGGAGAGCAATACACTTTCTCTCTTTATCTTTTTTAAATGGCGCCTTTGTACATCTCCAATGTGCACTTTATATATATTTTATAAATATATATATGTATAAATAGTATGTATGAGTACATTATTTAACATTCCCAAAGCCAGACATTTTAAATCACATCAGGTTGGTTTTTTTCTGTTGTGTGTTTTTTCTTTTTCTTTTTTTCTATCACACATTTGCTTTTGGGTTTAATTGGAAGGTGTCCAGTTCAGCAGTTGTCTTGTTTTTTTTTTTTTTTGTTTTTGTTTTTTTTTGTTTGTTGTCATTTTCTAGTCATGTATACAAGAAGGTGTAACCCCGCCATTTATTCGCATGTACACGTTCACACACCCCGAATGTAGCAGCTCAACTGATCTGCATTTGCTCCTCGATGCCTTTTGCAGTTTGTGCTTTTTTTTTCTTTTTTTTTTGTTTGGTTTTTTTTTCCTTTTTGTATCTTTGCAAATACAATTGTCATATTAATATCTATATTTTATAATTCATTATTAGACTGAACGGGCAATTAATGGTTTTTATTAAGCATGATTTTGATACTCTATTACATATTTCTAGTGTTTATGATAAACCCTGTCTTTTTTTTTTTCTAATTAAATCTTACCGTTGGCAATTCAAAGGGAACTCCTCAAACTGTGAACGTATGGTCTTTCTGCAATTTAGCATTTTTAAACAAAATATTCATACCACTTAATAAAGTTATTGCAATATTTGAAGCATGTATCGTTGTTTGTGATTCTGTTTTTTGTTCACCTGTTTGCTAGTGAATTAGCTTATTTTAGAAGAGAAAAGTGTGTGTGCATGTCTGTGGATACTACAGAAGGAGAAAAGGACTTTTATTAATTGGCTAGGCAGAGATTTTGAGCTGGAAAGGATGTAGACTGATTAAGGGTAAGTGAAGAGTGTGCTGGGAAACCAGTACTTTGAGGAGCTGCTGAATGAAGAACATCTGAGGGAGGAGAATAAATGGAGAAATTATAACAAATCGGGAAGTGTGGGCAGCGATGAAGAGTGGAAAGGCAGGAGGTCCAGAAGACATACCTGTGGCAGTATCAGTCGGAAAACTTTACATAATTTCCTCAGGGAATCAGTCACAGTTTCTCCAAGATGGTAAGAACAATAACTAAATATTTAATCTTAAAAATTATACATTATATTACAAAGTTATAAAATATAACTAATATACAAATGACTCTAATTATAAAAATTCCACCATATAACACAAATTACATAAATATATAAATATGGTTGATATTAAGGTGCTGTTGCCCAGTGTGTACATTTGTTTTACATGGAGGGATTGTACAGTGAGATAGCCACAGGCAGGAATAAATGGTGCAGATGTCTAGGAGAGAGGGACTTCAACTAGATTGTTTAAAACATTCTTGGAGTATGAGAGAATTCCTGGGGAATGGAGAAGTGAACTGATTTTTCAAGAATAAGGTGGTGTAGTAAAGACAGGTATGATCTGGGGTGATGATCAGTGAGCAGCAGTGCAGCTTAATAGTGCGAAAGAGCGCAACGGATGTTAGCTTTGCTTTGAGAGTGATGATAGAGAAGCACAGAAAGATCAGAAGGAGCTGGACTGTGTGTTTGTCGATCTAGAGAAAGCATATGATAGTAGTACTGAGAGAGGAATTGTAGTGCTACATGAGGAAGTCCGCAGTAGCAGAGAAGTATGAGCATGGCTGAGAACATGTATGAGGCTAGCGAGACAGTGGTGAGGTGCATTGACAGATGGGTTCAAGCTGAAGGTGGGATTACATCAGGGATCAGTTCTGAGCTTCTTGTTTGCAGTGGTGATGGACAGGTTGATAGATGCGGACTATGATGGTGAAGGCATAAAAGTCAGTAGAAGTAAGGCAAAATGCATGTGTGTGAATGAGAGGGAGACAGATGGAAAGGTGAAAGTGGATGAGCTTAAATACTTGGACAGTATAGGTAAAGACAAGACAAAGTGGGTGGAAATGAGGGTCGAGGGTGATATGTGTATGAGGGTAGCGTAAGAGCAAAAGGAAGAAATTACAAGATAGTATTGAGATCTGCTGTGATGTGTGGTTTGCAGAAGGTAGTTCCTACAAAAATGCCGCAAACCACACAAAAAGCTTATGGTGTAAAATCTTTACTCATTTGCATCATGAAGCATTGCCGGCAATAAGTCGGACTCGTTCCCGGTGGGTGATGGGCTCCGCCAGGGCTGCCCTTTGTCTCCGGTTCTGTTCATAATTTTTATGGACAGGATTTCTAGGCGCAGCCAAGTGGCGGAGGGCTTTCGCTTTGGTGGCCTCAGAATCTCATCTCTGATTTTTGCAGATGATGTGGTTCTGTTGGCTTCATCGGGTGAGGGCCTCCAGCTCGCACTGGAACGGTTCGCAGCCGAGTGCGAAGCAGCGGGAATGAGGATCAGCACCTCCAAATCTGAGGCCATGGTTCTCAGCCGGAAAAGGGTGGAGTGCCCACTCCGGGTCGGGGATGAGTTCCTGCCCCAAGTGGAGGAGTTCAAGTATCTCGGGGTCTTGTTCGCGAGTGATGGGAGAAGGGAGCCGGAGATCGACAGACGGATTGGGGCTGCAGCTGCAGTAATGCGGACGCTGCACCGGTCCGTCGTTGTGAAGAGGGAGCTGAGTGTAAAAGCGAAGCTCTCAATTTACCGGTCGATCTACGTCCCTACCCTCACCTATGGCCACGAGCTGTGGGTAGTGACCGAAAGAACGAGATCGCGGATACAAGCGGCAGAAATGAGCTTCCTCCGAAGGGTGGCTGGCCTCTCCCTTAGAGATAGGGTGAGAAGTTCGGCCATCCGGGAGGGGCTCAGAGTAGAGCAGCTGCTGCTCCACATCGAAAGGAGCCAGCTGAGGTGGTTCGGGCATCTGACAAGGATGCCTCCTGGGCGCCTCCTGGGTGAGGTGTTCCAGGAGGAGGAGGCCCCGGGGCAGACCCAGGACACGCTGGAGAGATTATATCTCTCGGCTGGCCTGGGAACGCCTTGGTATTCCCCCGGATAAGCTGGAGGAGGTGGCTGGGGAGAGGGAGGTCTGGGCCTCTTTGCTTAGGCTGCTGCCCCCGCGACCCGGCCCCGGACAAAGCGGATGAAGATGGATGGATGGATGGATCATGAAGTAGTTATGGAGCATTAGAGATTTGAGCAGATTTCATTTTTTTTAAATAAAAACATCCATTTTCAGAGACTTCACTCTAAGCTTTTTGGATTCTTTATGTGTGACTGCACAGCATGTTTAGTCTAGCACTCACCCCTTGCACCTGAAGAAAGCATGAAAGGACGTTTTTACAGTCAAGTGCAATTTAATCTCTCTGTTCAGGGAACTCCCACAAAGAAAATGAAGTGACAGCACTTACAGTTGTTACAGTTGTCAGGTGTGGATCAAAAGAGGTGTGCCAGTTTATGAATGCTTGATCCCTACTGATGATAACCAGACAGAACAGCAGTGAAATAATGGTTATCATCAGCTTAGTGATGATTATTTTTGGGATAAGGAGAACACAAGAGTGTTAAAAGACTGTAACATGACTTTTAATGTCACTAGATTTTCTTAGTGAGAGAGGTGGAGTAGTTGAATTCAAATAAAACATATTTGTTCTTTGTTTACTAAATACCAAACCTGTGATTTATTACACCCCCAGTAGTTTATTTCAAAGTTAGAAATGTTAAAATGTTACACTGCCTTGCAGCAATACTGTTACTACTATAAGAATGCAACATTGAGGGACAAAAAAAATACAGCTGCATACTCATTACGTGCAATAGCCCTTTACTTTGGATTTTCTGTGTTGTGCATATTAGAGATGATATAAACGTAAGAAAAAGCGAGGGCTCGTCCGGGATTTGAACCCGGGACCTCTCGCACCCTAAGCGAGAATCATACCCCTAGACCAACGAGCCGCTGAGCAAGCAAGCAGATTAATATGTATATAAATCGTACTCGTCATCACTAGTTGTACTCATTTTAGTCTGTTTTGTTTTATTTGTTTTTGTGGGGTTTTGCGTGTAACAGCAGCTGTTGTGCGGACTCTCGTTTCACCGAGCTTCAGAATAGAGGTGTTGCTCCTCTAAAGAGCCAGAAGAACTGAAATGATTCACTCCTACATAGATGCAACTTCGCTGCTATTTTGACTGGCGTCGTTTATTTTATGACTGGCCTAACTTATTCAGCGGTCGCATTCTGAAACAGAATGCTATATTGAAACTGTGGTGCCGTTTTCTAATTATTGGAGGAAAAACACACACACACGTACAGTTTGTTTTTGTGTGCGCTGTAGTTTTTTGCCCGTCTGTGAAGTTGTGTTAGTTTAGCTCATCAGAGCCGCTCCCGAGGCAGAGAACTCTCTTGTCAGCTGTTACTCTTTGGCGCAGTCACAGACCACCGTCCTGCCGACGTGGCGGGGCGGAAGAGCCGCTGGCTGGCACCAAACGGGTGAGCTGCACTGTCACTTTCATAAAAACAAAACTGTCTCCCAGCTTTATAATTTTCCTTTGACTATACAAGCGAAGAACTGCAGTTCAACTTGAGATTAGTCTTTCATAAATTTGCTGCATCGCTTTGTTTTTGTGTGTTTGTATGTGTTTAGGAAGTGAGAAACATCCATTCATGTTAGCGTGAAAGTAGAGCATAACAGTGCTCTTTGTTGCCTGTCTCTTATACAGCGTTGCCTATGCTGTCACGTTGCATTAATGCTATAAATCGCACTAAAAAGGCAGGGCAGTCTTTAATACATCCTTACTTAGGTGTTAGCATTAGGGAATTATTATTTGTCACGCTGTCACGCTCTATATGAGTCAGAGGAAAAGATGTTTATATAATTTATGTCAAAAGTGCAAGATTATTGTTACTGCTCAAAATGCAAAATGAGAATTATGAGACCGTGGTTTCCAGTATCTGTTTAAAGCATTTTTTTTTGTGTGTGGGTGAAAACATATTTTTCTATTTTGTGAAGTTTTATATATATATATTAATTATTATTTTTAACCACACCAGCTCTTCTGATTTAAAAAAACAAAAACAAACAAAAAACGTTCTGCACAAGGACCTTTTTCTGGCAGAAAACTCCTTTTAACAGTAATAAAATCACTGAGTGATAGTCATATGCATCTGAGTACAGCAACTGAACACAAGATGGCAACATCGGACATGAAATGACCAGCAGTACTGTCGCTTTAATTATAGCACATATAAAATTCTGTGTTGTCAAAATTCTTTCAGTTGAGTCCAGTTTTATTTAGTTGTTCACAGCAACAATTCCCCTCACGGCACTTTCTACTGCAGCTTTAATGAAAAAAAAAAATCACATTTAAAACCTCACTCACTTATTTACGACACTTGGCAATGGCGGGAAGGAAAAACTCTTTTTTAATAGGAAGCGACCAACAAATCTAGCTTCATTGAGGGACAGCTATCTGCTACCATATGGTGGGAGGTTGAAGGGAACGAGAAGAGGAAAAAAAGGAGAGCATAGCGAGAAAATGTCTCTAATTCCAGGCCAAATAAAATAAATAGTATCCATCGTGTTTATTAGAGAATCGGGATAATTGTTCGTTGCTGCAACAGTTTAGAATAAGATAGAAACTCGACTCTTTATTTACAGATTATTTAATGCACACCTGCACCCTAGAATGCTTCAAAGAGAAAATACAAAGACAAACTGCAACTTTAAGATATGGAAATAAATAAGTTAAATAAATAATAAAGGGCTAAAAAGAAAACAAAAATAAGAATAAATGGTACTGCACCTTAAGTAAAAACCAGGGTGAGATAAAAGAGATACCCACTCAAGTGGAGTCCCTTTGGTTGTTGATGCCACAGTGGCTAAACGTGGATCTCCCATGCACTGAAAATGGTGTGTGTTAAATAATGGTGTCAATCACTAATTCCCAAGCCAAATCTGAGGCACCAGTGCAGACCCAAGACAGGCATTCCTGAGATTACATCTCTCACCTGGCCTGGGCTGAGCTGGGTAAGGAGCAGGTGACCGGTAAGAAGGGGGTCTGGGTGTGTCTTCAGGGACTGCTGCATGTGACTGAGAGGGATGGATGGGGTAGAAATCCAAGTTGTCATTTTTTATGATTTTCATTTTTATTTATATATTTTAAAAAAAATACTTATTCTACATCACTTTAAACCAGGAATGTCAAACTCCTTTTACATGGGCCACATAAAGCCCATTTTGATCTTAAGTGGCTGGGACCAGAGAAATTAATAATACCTGTGTAAAATTGCAGCAATGAAGGTGGTTGGTCTTTATCAATAGGAAAATCTGTGAAACTTATGAAAATACAGTCAAAAGTTCAAAATCTATGCGTCCCTTTCTAAAGCTGTCCAGGGGACCGGATTCGAGACTTCACCGGGCCAATTGTGGACCCTGGGCTTTATGTTTGACACCCCTGCTTTAAATGGTCCAGGAGTCTCTATATACCCCAGTTTTTTAATTGTTATTTAATACATTATATATTATCAACAAAAGTCCCTTACAACATGTTCAATTGCAAGTACAGTGAGCTGCAGAAAAAAGCTCCCAGTCCTTAAAGCCAGATGTTTTTAGCCCAATCACACCTCTTATGACGTATGTGTGGGATACAGACACAGCTTGATTGACTTTTTCCTCAATCCTCTTTGGCACGGAACAGTTTACACAGTTGGTACTCTTAGTACTTCATAATTTGAGGAACATTGTTTAGTGTCACTAAAGTTAATCCCAATGAAAAGTCTAATTCACACTAATAATTAAACGCTGTGTGAATGTGCCAGGCCTCAAGAGTTTCACACATGATAAAACATGTAAGAACTGAGTGTTTCCACTTTATGCTTAGATTTGTATAAACAGTGTTTTTGTTTTAGGGAAAGTGCATTTATACGAAAGACACAGATGAGCAGTTTTCCACTAAAAATCCAACTTTTTGCAGATCATCATGTCTCAGGCTGCCTCCTCTGATGCTGACCCCTCCACAGACCCCACCCCTCCACCTGTTCAGCCCCCCGACCCTGTTCCCAGCCTCGGTCAGGATGTACCAGCAGCCGGTACACCCCCAGCAGATCCACTGCAGCCTCTTTTCTCCCCTGAGAGTTTTGATCAGTTCAAAGAGCAGTCGACCACAGAGAACACCACCACCTCTGAGACATTAGAGGGTCAGGCTGACCAACCAGAGTCTCCTGCAGAGAGTCAGATGACTGAATGTGACCAACCAGTGAGCCTGGAGCCAGACACAGAGGCTGCAGAGGAAGATGTGGAGGTTTGTTTCACAAGCTGAAGTTTGATTTATGTTTCCTTGACACAAAGCACTGAGAGGAAAATGTCTCATAGATACACTTGCACACAGTTATAAAATAACTTCAAAGAAACAAGAATTTTGAATATATTTAGGATTTTTATTCAGGAAATTGTATATACAGGCTCAAATATGTACATATAATCACTGAAATCTTTAAATAAGTGACACTGAAGGTGTTACACTGTCTTTTAGCTTGACAAAGCCAAAGCCTATTAACTTCTCGTTAGTTATTTTGATTGATGAAAACTGCTAGTTTCTGTTTTCATGATACATGAATTTCCTTAAAGCTAAGATCCAGCCTTTCTATGTATAATACAGCTTCATATTGACATTTTGAAATATTTAATAATAAACAAGCAATTATGATATGTATTTAGAGATTTGTGATTGTCATTTGTTTTGTACTTTCACACATATTATAGACCAAACGGTTAACAGTTTTATTCCTTTCCTATGATGGATATTTGCGCACAGAAGTCCCTCCTGGACAAAGAAAAAGGTTGGGGAGCTTGGAGTTCATGGGGAAAATCTCTTCTGACCACTGCCACCTCCACAGTGGGTATGTCCCAGGTTTTTCTCATCCAATTCTTTTCTTCACATTTACACCCATTTCACTCACCACCAGTCCCTCCCTGAGCTGGTTCTGCCAGAGGTTTCGTCCTGTTAAAGGGGAGCTTTTCCTTTCCACTGTCGCCAAAGTGCTTGCCCATAGGGTCATCTGATTGTTTCTCCGTATTATTGTTGGGTCTTTATCTTACAATATTAAGCACATTGTGGCCTTGTGATTTGGTGCTGTATGAATAGAATAGAATTGAACTGAATTACATTTCACCCTGTGATTGGCCAGTTGTGCATAACTGTGGCACAATCTGATATCCCCATGTTGATGTTGTTCTTGCGTCACCATAATAATTTTGGTTCAGGGTCAACATTGAAACTGACCAGTGATGTTGTGTGAGCATACAGTTAGCATTAACTGAGAAGGTAGCTAATGCTATTGAAAGCTATTACTAGCGAACTAACATGAGTTAAATTTGGCTAACAAAAACCTAACTCCATAGTAAATTTATTATATTGTATAAATTAATAAAGAAAGCACTTGCAGTGCTTACTATTTATTCCAGGAGGGTGTTTTATAAAAACAGAGCTATTTGTTTTCTTTTTCCCCTCCATTGCACAGCTGTGACATCACAGCAACATGACTGGTCAGTTGCACAAATGACGATGCACAAACACCAACACAGGAATGTCAAATACACCATAACTATGAAAGGACCCAAACATTGTTGCACCCAAATCTGTACACGATTTGTGGTGCAGCAATGTTTTCCAAGATGCACAATTTGAAAATACACACTGTCATCACATAAACACTTTAACAATATCTATATGTGTATTTGCTCATGTGTAGCGATTCAGAAATCGCTGGTACGGTATTTCTGCAGTAGCAGGGACCTGATAGCAAGGTGATAGTAACAGACAAGCACAGAGTCCTTCCATAAGCAAGTGAAGAAACATTTTATCACTTGTCTTACTTCTGCCATCATTCTTGCGGTTTCAAAATTGGCTCATAGATTTCAGCCAGGATTATTATAGGACCATGTGTTTTTATATATGTAATGAGAAATGTCGCTGGCAAGCAGGAGAAATAGACCATCAATGTCTACTTCTCCTCATGTATGTGAGTCTTTAATTTGCTGCTTTCTGTGTGCAGGTCAAAGCCTGACCTCAGTAAAGGTGAAGGCAGGAGAGGCACTTCGTCTCCACAGAACCTCAGTTGGAGAGGAGGCACAGGAAGAGGAGGAGGGAGTGGAGGAGAAGACAGAAGGAGGAATCGAAAGCAGAGAGATTGACCTGTCCAACTCCGGGGAGTCGTCTTCTCCTACTGCAGCCACAGCTTCTAGCAGGGGCGTTTTCTCTACAATCACACATGCCGTACAAAACACTGTGAGTGAACACACATACACGCACAGAGAGACACACAAAAGGTATCCATCTGATGAAGCTTCCAAACCATGTCATGAAAGAGTGTTAGTGGCGATTAAATCATACATTTCACCAGGCAGTCATGTACTCAGATATGAAGAGTCGTCTCGTTTTCTTAGTGCCCATAATGCCGCCTCGACAGTCTGCTGCCGTGTGGTCTTAGGGCGCTCTCTTTTGCACTTTGGTGTCCACAGCAGAGCTGTCTGTGTGATGGAGTTGTGCTTGTTTCTGATGATGTGCTTTACCGAATGTTTGGAGGTCGTTCAGTTTAATCAGATCCACAGCAGTCTCCTGAGACTTTTAGACTTAGTGAGAGTTTTTTATGGTCGCCCTCAGTCATTCTCCTTCCTCCTGGCAAAATTTTTAAATATTTAGATTTCAGGTTCTCTCTGTCTCTCTCAGGATAAGTCAGTGATCAGTATAATGCACTAGTGGTGTCACAGTTTTGCTCCTAACGTATAAGCATATAAAACTGCTGCTGAACTGCAAACATAATTGAAAAGCTTCCCTATTAACCCTGAATGCTACAGTATTAGCAGACAAGTAGATGCAAATAGAAGTAAGTACTCTGAAAGTGGGGCTTATTTAATCTACAAAATCAGGTTAATCCAAAATAAACTGTTTAATAAGATGTCTCAAAATATAAGTGAGATTTTAAAAAGAATGAACTCTACAGAGCTTAACCTATTTAATTAGTTAACCCTTTAACTAATTTAGCCTATAGAGTTACAGCAGACACAGCACAGCTCTATTATAGCCTCAGATTGGTGAGAGTGCTTGACTGTGATGACTTCAGACAGCGTCCACGCTGCAGAAGACAGTCCTTGATTTACTGATCCTCCTCTGGACGTCGCTGCCAGCTCCTCTCCTCTCCTTCCCTGCGGCATTCCTCAATCTGTGTTCGATGGCAAGCCATGGTCGATAGAAAAGTTGAGCCCCTTCAGTGCTGTCAACGATTTATTTATTTGTGTTACATATTAAGTACCTCCTAATTCACAGTTTTAGTAAGCTGAAATATTTCTCATTAACACATGCTCTGCCTCTCGATTTCCTGCTGTGTGAAGGAGCGCAGTTAAAGTTAAAGACATCATCTGTGCTTTGAAAATCAGACTGGAAGCAGTTGTGAGCTGTTATGGATTGTAAGCAATGATCTCTTGATTTTTGGCAGAAGGCTGCAGTTTTAAAATTACAATCCTACTTAAATATTTTGCAAAAACATTCACTTTATTTTTTCCCTCTTTGTTCCTGACTGAACTGACTGAGATTTAAAGGGTTAATTGATTAATGACACATTTAATTAGTTAACAATGTATTTATTTCATTCATTTTGGCGCTCATGGACCTCAATAAACCAAGAGCAAGCTCATATTTTTTTAACTGAATTCATTTAGTTTTCAGTATGCAAACTTTCAGTATGATATTATTTAAATTACAACATTTTATAAAAGTGTGCAATCTAAATTTACAATTTTGTTGGTCAATCCTATTTTGTTTTTGTTTTTTTATTGTTTTCTTTAACAGGCTACTGTAGTTTGCTGAACTGCCTTTCCCCTCCCACCCTTCCTCGCTCTGCATCTGTCTCTCTGTGTCTCTCAGGGTAAGTCAGTGATCAGTGGAGGCTTGGATGCCTTGGAGTTCATTGGAAAGAAGACCATGACTGTTCTTGCAGAGAGTGACCCGGGTTTTAAAAAGACCAAAACTCTGATGCAAAAGACCGCGTCACTTAGTCAGGCATGCAACTGACCATCTCATCTCATCTTGTCAGATAAGAAATGAATCTGAAACTGGTGTGTCGTGTGTGTGTGTGTGTGTGTGTGTGTGTGTGTGTGTGTGTGTGTGTGTGTGTGTGTGTGTGTGTGTGTGTGTGTGTCGTGTGTGTGTGTGTGTGTGTGTGTAGGTGTAATTGCTTTAAATTGGTGGCTCTGTTTTTTCTGATTTTTTTTTTTTTCTTTTTTCAGATGTTGAAGGAAGCCAAGGAGAAGGAGCGGGCCCGTCTGAGTAACCAGCCTATCAGTGCTCCCACAGCTCACTACGGTATTCTTTTTGATGACTACCAGGGCTTGTCACACCTGGAGGCCCTGGAGATTCTGTCCAATGAGAGTGAAGCAAAGGTAAGGCGCGAGTGTCGGGAATACAGAAAGCGCTTCAGAAACACTGCCTGTTTCAAGCAGTTTACCTGCAGCTGTGATTTTAGGTTCAAGCCTTCCTCTCCTCCCTGACCGAAGAGGAGCAGGAGGAGGTGAAGAAGGAGCTGATTTACATCAAGGAGATTTTCATCAAGCAAGAGGAAGAGGAGGATGTGGAGACAGAAGGAGGAGGACAGATGAAGGATAACGGTGATCTTAGTTCCCAATTACACTGTTCTACCCCCTTATGTGAGTGACCCAGATCGACTGCTAGACCTGCTGTAGGTGGAGGTGGTCCCTTAGCGCTGACCCAGGATCAGGTGGCCTTTGACAGGCACCTGGATGGGAAATGATAACCCAAACTGTTAAAAACAGGGTTTGTTGTTGAACACACTCATGACTGCGCTTATCTCTGATGCTGGCTGTGGGCAGCCTGCTGTTGTTCCTCAGGGAGCTTTAGCTCACTTATTTTAGTTTTAATCTTTTCAAAGTTTGTGCAGTTGTGCAGAAAGTTAGTTTGTGCAGATTCAAAGAGTGCTTTTTAAAAGCGTGCGCCATCAATTTCAGACACAAAGACTAATCCTGTGGTATTTGGTTGCTGTTTAAAGCCGTTTACACAGCCTTCTCCAGTTTCAGCAACATTGCAGGAAAAAAGTGAGGCAATGACTTTTCCTTTGTTTCTTATGAGGCAACAAACTTATGGAAAATGGCCTGAGTACCCCTCCTTCTCCTGTTACTGATACAGGATGATCTTTTAGCATCTTATAACGAGATGAAAGACACTGCATGGCTTCAGTGAAAACGTGACCAGATTAACTGCGTTGTCATCCTTGAGTCAGGCTCTGTCAGCACACAAAAATATGTTCTTTTCTTTGTTTATATGGAGGTCATCTAAACTCCACGAAAAAAAAAAAATTAAGAAAATCTGGACCTTTTCCTCATAAACTAAAAAATAGCATTCCTTTGCCTGAACTCTCTTGTTCTGACCCAGTTCAGCCTCTAATAATATTGCATTAGTATCGTCACTGGTCACTGGTAACCTAACCTGACAAGTAGGTCTACCTAGGGTTATGATCAGCCACCCTTTTGATCCCAAACGTCTTATTATCTGACCTGACATTTTTGTTTTATTCACTCTCTTATGACTCTGACAAGTCACATCAATCTGTTATATTATGTCGTAATTAGAGTTCAAGAATCCAAATTTTCACTTAAACATCTGCTTCATGTCAAATAATCTTATATGCTCTGCATCCTAGAACTTACCCAAATTATATTTCCTCTTCCTAAAAGCCCTGAAAACCTTAGATCCTTACGGGAATCAGCGATGACGGTGACTGTTCCTAATCTGCTAAAGAAGTAGAAAATGTTCTACTGGAGTGAAACTGTGTCAGTGTGATGCCAAGTTTTGGTCTCGTCACATCTCACCACTTTACATTTTAAAGGGTTTGTGAGGGGCACCTTCAGGGGATGTCATGGAGGTGCACAGCTCAAAGCAGGCAGGCGCCCTTTTGCTCGGAGGGTTGAACAGGATGCCTGATCCGGCGTTTGGTGTTCAGGGGCCACCGACACATTTGCAGACTCAAGAAAAGCCAACAGAAACAATCCATAAGATCCAGGCGCCGAATCTGCATGTTTTACAATTCCAGCTGTAATTTATACACAGGAGTTTGAATTACGTTGGCATGACAACAACAATATACGCTTCGTGATCTCAGCATGGAGTAAATCGACTGATTCCTGACATGTGGTGTAAATGCGTGTAGCATCACACTTTAACACGTGCTTTGTGTATTTAAGTAAACTGACACGAGGTGGTGCATGCCTTTTGTGCATTTTTATCAGCTGCTGATGGCGAGGAGTTTGTGAGTGTTCTCACCGAGCTGCTCTTTGAACTTCATGTTGCCGCCACGCCGGACAAACTCAACAAGGTGACTCACTCACACAGATGCCAGTAGTTTTCATCTATCCATCCATCCATCCATCCATCCATCCATCCTGCATTTTGCTATCAATTTTAAATTAACTGTCTTTTCTGTAAATTGTACAGTTTAATAATAAATACAATCTTTTATATTTTTTTATTGGCAACACCGGTTGTTAAGTTACTGACACTTACTACTTTACATCAGCACCATCAGTGGGTGAAGCGCCTTTTTGCCTTCTGGTACATTGTCTGTGACGAGCCTTTAAATCACAGACTGTGTATAAAATACAGACCTTAGTTGTGTGGCTGAAAAGCGAAGCTGGTGTTGAATTGCCTAAAACCTGTATTTCCTCTAATGTCCAGAAGGAGGCGACTCCTCTGGTTTCAAAAAGAGGTCTGATTGTACAGAAGTCTAGGAAGTAGCCAGTATACTGTCTGTGCTCTGAATGTCATATCATTCTGCATTATATGGACAAAGGTATTGAGCCACATCATTTATGAATCCAGGTGTTTTCAGTCTCGTGGCCACAGGTATATAAAGGCAGCCTGCCTTTACAAACATTTGTGAATTTGAAGGTGGCACTGTGATAGAGAAATGCCAGTGTTGCAACTCTGATTCAGCTGTTGCAACAAGTCAACTGTAAGTGGTATTACTGCAAAGCAGAAGCATTTAGGAATCACCGCAAGTCACGTAACGTTACAGCACAGGATTGCCGAGTGCTGAGGCACATAGTGCTCTGCTGACTGAGTAACTGCAGGGTTTCGACATCAGCACAAAAACTGCGCCCGGTGCTTCATGACTCGGGTTTCTGTGGCTGAGAAGCAGCACGCAAGCAATACATCATCAATCTGGCTTTGGCGAGTGCCACATGAACACCACCTGCCTGACCGAATCGTGCCTGCTCTAAAGTTTGATGGAGAAGGGTTGTTGTCTTTTTTCTGGGGTGTCATAAACACTCCTGTAGGTGTAATGCACAGATAGTTTCCTTCACATAGTGATATGATTCTGATTTGGAAAGAAAATCTTTGATTTTTCTTCTATAAAGCTGTGTTATGAGTATTAGTTTATACCTCGTTTTGTTATGAAATTGTGTTGAAATCATGCATTTCAAATTCCATAGTGTAGTTTAGTACCAGGAATATTCTAACAACCACCAATCATTCTTCCTATTTGCTCTGAGAAAACGGTCCACAAAGCTACAAAAATACACATCTTTGTATCTACACTCAACATAGTAACTCTGCATCCTGCTGCAAAGCTAATTTAAAAGTTATCAGCCCCTAAAGCCATCCTGCGTAATCACATTGATTGATTGATTGATTGGTAATTTATTTCAACATGTGAACAATATACAAGTACATTTAGAAAAGAAATGAGAGAAAAAAAAAATACTATACAAATTACATACAAAAAAACATTCTGATTAATTTACATGTTGAAAGGGAGTGGGAAGAAGTATACACTTATTTAATCCCACCCCTGTCCCATAAATTATCAGTGAATATTTAGTCAGCTTCCTTACTGATATAATTTGTAATAAAAATAGTGAACAGATTTCTGATATACTATATACTATAATATCACATCATGAATTTTTTGTTTGTTTGTTTTTAAATAGAGACATTCACTTAATTTAAATATTTTCCTTTTCTTTATAGAAACCAATATTAGCATATATCCATGTATATGCATCTAATTAGGATACATCAGGATCAGGGTGGGAATGTGTCTTCATGCAGACCTGATGAGTGGTAATTATGCATCTCCAGGCTCGAATGAGGGCCCATGATTGGGTGAGCAAGGTGGAACAACCTGTCACTACAGAGACAGTTGGCAGGGAAACGCAGGACCAGCCAGGAGGAGAGGAGAACAAAAAGGAAGAGAAGAAGAAAGACGGAGAAGAGCTGGGGGAGAAGAAGGGCGAGGAGGAGGAGATGAAGGGAGGAGAAGAGGCAAAGGAGAGCGACCCCATATCTGTAGAGGTGACGTCTCATCTGCACTGTTATGACTTCTGCTTTCAAGTTTAAATTCCGTCACCTTTTCTTCCTGCTGTCACTGCCTTATTTGATTTGAATCACTTATTCTGTGTGTGTGTGTGTGTGTGTGTGTGTGTGTGTGTGTGTGTGTGTGTGTGTGTGTGTGTATACACTCACCTTCCTCTCATCAGGCCATCTACCTGTCATCGGTCAGCAGTCTGGCAGAAGTGACGGCTCGCAGCATCGAGCAGCTCCACAAGGTGGCGGAGCTCATCCTCCACGGCCAGGAGCAAGAGAAACCAGCCAGAGACCAGGCACACGTCCTCACCAGGTATGTGTGTGAATGTGTACTTGTATTACACACTTACATTGTGGGAACTTCCTTCTGTGGGTATCCCCTTGACAGGTTCAAGGTTATGGTACGGGTTAGGGTAAGCCTCCAGGAGATCAATATAAGCTGTTGTTATGTCTTTGCTAAGGGAAATAATGGAAATGTTTGGGATTTGGCATTTGTGATTGTTGAGGTTAGGTTCACAAGCAAAGAAGACTGAAACAGTCGCATACACTGCCTGGCCAAAAGACAAGTCACCACCTGGATTTAACTAGGCAAATACATAAGAGCTTATCATTTCTTAGACAACCGTGTCAGCTGTTACTGCGTTTCACTGAAATTATTGGACTGTGTCAAGCAAAGAAAACAACTAAGGAGATTGTTGGAACTGCTAAAATTGGAATGAAATGATAAAAAATCAACATGTAAGAGCCTTTCCACACACACAGTGCGAGAACAGCTCAAGTGATTGGGACTAAACAGCTGTGTAGCCTTAAGAAAGCCACTTATCAGTGAGGCTAATCAGGAAAAGGGCTTCAGTATATTCGGGAGCATAAAGATTGGAGTAAATGAAAAAAGGGTCATGTGGTCTAATGAGTTCAGATTTACTCTGTTCCAGAGTGATGGGTGCATCAGGGCAAGAAGAGAGGCGGGTGAAGTGATGCATTCATTGTGTCAGGTTTCTGCTGTACAAGCCTGTGGGGGCAGTGTTACGATCTGGGATTGGTTCAGAAATTGAGGTCAGCTTACTACCTGAAAATACTGAATGACCAGGTTTTTCCTTTAGTAAATGTTTTCTTCCAATGTGGTTGGGTTGGATTCATCAGGCTCAAATTGTAAAAGAGTGGTTCAGGGAGTTCAGGGAATAGGAGACGTCATTTTCACGTGGATTAGACGCAACAGACTCCAGACATTAACCCCACTGGGATGTGCTGGAGATAACTTGCCGTAACAATCCAACATGCTCATCATCAACACAAGATGTTGGTCAAAAATGATCAAAATAAATGTTGCACAGTTCACGTGTGCATAAGCTTATGAAAAACGTGCTGTTATCAAAGATAAAGTCGGTCCAGTTAGAGGGTCTGATTTTCCTTTTTTTCGGCCCTGTGCTAGGGCAGATACTGCAGCTTGGGGAAGGCTTTGATAAGGATCTGTTTTACCAGGATCATTTGGGTGAATCCCCCTGGTACCAAGGAGAGAGGAGGACAGAGAGAAAAGGGGATTGAGGGGCACTAAAATAAGAACAGTTAGGTGTGTATGGCATTAGGTCTACAATTAAAGAGCTAGCAAAAACTAAATGTGAAGAAATAATCCATTTGCACATAATGTGTGTCTGCATGTCTGTGTGTGTGTATCTGTGAGGTAGAGAGAGGTCAAGGAAGAGATAGTATCACTACTCCAAGGAGTGATGCATGCTCAAATCCACTCTTCTTATTGCAGGTTGACATGTGCCATGTGTAAGGAGGTGGAGTGTTTGGCCAAGAAGTTCTCTGATACGCTGCTCGATGTTGGGGTAGGTGAGAGTGTGTGTGCATGTGGGTGTGTGAACATTAGGGATGATTGTGACTATTCTAATAATGTTTGCTATTGTCAAAAAGTATCCATCGGGGTTTAACTTTAGTTCAGTTGGGGCCTATTTTAAGTTGTATGAATACACACGGGGTGCTCTAATGAGTATTTATGCCAACAGAGCAGTCTCTGTAGAGCTGACTCATAATAAATACAGTGGTCGTATTCATTGTAATAAAACATTTCACCCACTACAACAACGTGACTCAGTGACAGCAGAGCTTTTTAGATGTAGCAGGAGATATATCAGACAGCTGATGTGTGAGTATTTGTTTGTTGGATCAAGTCACTGTTTCTTTTGTTTGTTTGGGGGTTTTTTCATAGGCTCTGCTGACAGTAGTAAAATAATTTTTGATCTTTGTCTTTGTACTTGTGTTTTTCTGCTACTCCATCATCTTTTATTGATCTCACGAGTGTCACTGCCTCTCTTTTTTAGGGCCAGAGGAAAGCAGAAGAGCTGAACCCACTGGTAGAGAGTGTGCTGCTAGAGGTGAGATTTTTTTACTTTGAACATCGTGAATAAAAATAAAAATGGATAAAATTAATGATGTAGCAGTCTCATGATGAGTGACAGATAAATGATCAGGATCATCATCACTAATGCAATGGGAACTGAGTTTTAAGAGGCACTCAGACGAGATCCACACAGCGTTTAAAGACTTGTTCAACATTTTTCAGAATGCATTTTTTTTTACAAATTTCATCTCTAGAAACAAATCTTTCCTCATTTTTATTGTTATATCTCTGTGACAGCGATGCCAGGAGGCATTGTTTTCTTGTGAGCAAAGCACCTGTTTAATGCCTCGAGGAATTTCTGGATGACCAGAAACATCCAGAGCTGTGCACACAAACTGTGCACATGTAGCATTGTTATATTCCATCCATCCCCATCATGGATTATTCTCACTACAGGTGTCTAGCTAGAGGATTTACAGCTGTTGGAGCAGAATAGCAAGAGAACAGTTTCTGTCCCCAAGCCATCAGTCTTTGAAACTCTCAATTATATACATATATGTATATATGCATATATATTGTTCAGCACTATGCTACATCTACTTATGATTTCCTATCCGCAGGGCTCCAACAGCACCAACTACATCCAGAATGCATTTCAGCTGCTGCTGCCCATCCTGCAGATCTCCCACATCCAGAGCCAACACTGCCGACCCGCCACAGAGGCCGCAGCACAGATTCAGCATTAACACTGCCTGTGCAACTGCCTGCCAGTGTGTCTATTGTTGTACAGTAAAGTATAGAGAATAGAGTCACCAGAACAAGTGCTTTAATCTACACTAAGTGCCAAATAGTAACAGAACACAGAGAATATCATCAGGAAGATACCAGCTTAACTGACACACGTAGTGGTAGCTCGCATACGTTTTGTTTGTGTGTTTGTGCCACGTTGTGTCTCTGAATGTTACTTTGCCTGTTTTGCCGTTGATGTTTTGCTTTAAGAAACCAAAATGACGTCCACGCCTCAAAACCAAAAAACAGAATATTACTGATTGTACTGATCAAACTCTATATTATTGTACATTGAGCTTTCTTTGCACAACAGGAAAAAACATAGACTAACACTAGTAGAGTGTCTGTTGTGTTGACTGTTTAATTGCAGGTTAAGATAAAATACCAGCGTCAGTGATTATATATAGTAATATCATACTTATTTTGTTTTCTGTGTTAAATTATATGAAACAACACTACCTTATATTTTATTTCCATCTTTTGTTGTGAACATTACTAATGTGATGTCGGTTAATTAATTTCTGTTTGCGTCTTGTTGTTGGACTGAATTAGATGAGCGATACCACTCTCTACGCTAAAAGTGAAACCACAGCCTTTTGAAGGGAATCGGCTAGTTTGGCTGCACCAAAACCAAACAGTGTGAAATACAGCAACAAAATAACAATAAAACATTTAATTACCCCAGTAAAACAAAAACTGTCTGTTTTGGGGGGGTTTATTAATTCAAACCTGCAATAACTGATTTTAGAGACATTTTTTGTGGAAGTAAATAGTGAACACTTGTGTTATGTATCACCTTTTAAACACTATCATTCATTTAGTGAATTTTGACTCTTTAAACTCTGATTTTGGCTTTTGCTAAATCCTAAAGGGGACATTGAGCTCTTTAGCCGGAATTACTCCATCATGTGCATCTGTTTGTTGCTAAACAATGAGCTAACTCATTGTTCACTCACTTTAAAGGTTATTGAAACACGATAGGTAGATGTGGATTGTATAACTCGCACACAGCAATCTTTGCTGAAACGGAGTGTAACTTCTGATTCTTTGGTTATAAATATGCATTAAAACTGCCTCACTCTGCAAAACTGTTGGTATAAGGGTCGATTTATCTCAAATTATTGTGGGCCATCTGCTCGACCAGCTCCAGTCTGCATTCAAATTTAAAGATACAACATTGTAATATTTATTTGTATGTACAAGAAAAAATCAGTATTTGTTGCATTTTTGTATATTTCAAAATTAAACATCATTATTAGACTCATCCAGTGGGTCTTGAAAATAACAAATATGCATATACTTCACAAGATAATTTTCTCCGTTATAATAAGACTCACATCTGGAAGCTCCTGAAATTTGTTCTTTCATATTAAATAATGAGCTAATGTCTCTAGTGTGCAACTTGTTGTGTTTGCTCAATCCACCCAGACATTTTTAAGCATTGTTTCCAAATTACAGACCCTGATTCTATCTTACGGAGAAAGAAAGATCAGAGAAAGTTTTAGGCTTTTATCTTGGACATTTTTGAGATATTCATGTTGAAACATTGCCTCAGAAAAGAAAAACAAAACATGTCCAAAAAAGTATTTGATACACGAGGCTGAAACTTCACAGCTAGATTATAGTCATCCAAGTTTTAAACCATTCGATTTTCAAGCAATACACAGGTGGTTGAGCAGACAATGATCTAAAAATGTGATGAGCGATATGAGGTGGAATGACCCATAAGTTAAAATATTTTTCATGTCTCCCTCTTACGCCATAAAAGTAAAAGAGTAGCGATTGGGTTTAATAATTCTGAAAATGTGCTGCAAATACAGATGTTTTCCAGATGGTTGAGTACGACTGACTGCAAAAAGAGCAAATTCACAGTAAGACATGAGCCTTGCAGGTGCTGCTATCTGGAGTTAGTTACTTCCTGGCAGAGTGAGCTTGGCTCCTTTAATGTTTTTATGGTGAAATAAAACCAGGTGGTTACTCGCGTTCGACCTGCTGTACACTTTGTGTGATTCCACTTTAAACACCCCAAAGACAGCCTTACATGCACACATAGGTTACATGTTTTTACTCCAGAACAAAGCCTTTGATCATGCGTTCCAACATTCAGAAATGTATACCACGTCGGTTTCATCTCACACATCACCGCAGAGATGTGTCAGATGTGTTGTATCTCAACTATGCTCTACATTTTTCTCCTCCTTCTGAACCGCCGTCTCTACAGAATTTGAGATGAATTACTTTATAGCGCTTAGCCCACAGTTACCTCGATCTCTGAAGGATAAATATTTCTCTCCCTCTGCTTCTTCTTCAGTTTTAGAGATACATGGATGCTGGCAAGGAAAGCTATTAAGCAAACAAGATATTAGTCAGTGCTGTCAAAATGTTTTGGCTCCTTTCAGCTATAACCAGACGGGGTAAGGCTGTTTATCAGCCATGCATCTGACTCAGAATACAAAACAATTTAGTTCTTTCAGGGTGAAAAATGTTCGAGGGCCAATCCATTTATTTAACTTTTGATAGTTTAATAATGTGTAGAGACTGTCCTCTAATAAAGTGCTAACATAGACAAAGCTTCCGAGATGACATGCTGAAAATAAGTTCACAAGCACATGTAGGTGGTTCAGATATCTTTATTTTCACCATTAGTAATGCTGGTAAATGAGGCGGCTGTTTTCCTCCAGCTTCCTCCGGCTGCTCGCCTGTCATCGAGCAGGCTCATCTTTGATGGAGCTGACGGAGGGATGGCTGCGATGATGCAGAAAACCTAAAGACAACAGAAAAAAGGCACCAAGCGCACTGTTAGATGACATTTTAAAAGGGTTCTGATGTGTTGATACTCTGCAGTAATTGTCTACTGAGATGAATTTTTTGACGATTAACTCCGCCTGGAAGATTACGTTTTTGGAAGTGTGCATGCCGTTCTGTCTGTAAACACCATAACTCAAAAAGTTTTGAATGAATTCCGATAAAACTTTACGTTTTTTATTTAGAATGGAGTCGTGTTAACAATCCATTCAAAATTTGGCTCACATCAACCACAATCCTCAATGTCAAAATAATGATGTATAGGTCCAAAATTACCAAAAAGCCTTATAACTTAGAAACTATGATTCTTATAAGTGTTGTGTGTATTTTATAAGGTCAAACATCATAAAATGTCTTTTAACTTTACGACTGCCTTTGTTTGTATTGGCAACATTTAGGAAATGATACTGGTGTATGTGTATTCTAAATATCACATTATAATTTACATCCAAATATCACATCACATTTAACCTCTGACCTTATGTTTACGTTTTACGTAAAGAGAACAGCCTAATACAGCAAACAATTCAATGATAATTAGCTACACATTGGTATACTTTTTGTATTTATGCATTAAGTCCATCATATTTAAAGCTACACTTTGGAGTTTTTGAGCTCTCGTAGCACCATTCGCAGATTACCACACACGTATGAAAATGAAGGGCGATGTGGTTCCCAACCGTGCAGCAGTTTCAAATAACGTATCCAGCAATACGCTGGTAAGGACAGGACTAAAGGCCGACCCATAGCATCTAAAAACTAAACCGCATATAATTAATCAAACTTTGGTTGCATGAAGAGGCGCCAAGTTAAGTCTTGAATGCGTGCAAGAGTATCTGAAAGTCATCAACCAGCTATTGGTGGTCATAACCACCAACAGCTTTCTCTTTGAACCTGTACAATTGTTCCAGTAAAGACTTTACCAGTATAGCAGTGGTCAGCATTTCCATCCATCAACATTGATATGTCATCTGAAAAGTATACGTGAGGACAATCAGAACGTGTGTTTGTGATCTGACTCATTTTTCTAAAAGGTGCATGTGTGTGTACCTACTTTGACTGTCAACTTCTTTAATTGGTGAGAGCCCTATCCATTTTGGTAAAAAAAAGAAAAAGATTAACGTGGTGAAAGCAGTGAAACAACAGATCCATTAAATGATGCTGACTGATTAAAAGGACTGACCTGACCAGGTATGAAACCCGTATAAGTGGAGGTTTGTCCCTGCTGGACCAAAAAGAGTTTGTTAGAATCTCCAAACCTGTTGACGCAGATGTAAATGCGTTTTTATTGAGCAGTTTACCTTCAGGAGGGCTGACTTCTGTTTCTTTGGCACCGTCTACATAAAAGAGTAGCATAAACATGTTGTAACTCTCATCTTCTGGAATACATTTTAGTTTACTTAGTATATTATTAATATATTATACTTCAGAGACAATACAGACTATTCACAGACCAGGATTTCTAAAAGTGACCATGTACTGAGCCAGCATATAAATGAAAACATAGATTAAATACACATTTAGTGTGTTTGTTCAGAGATCTAACACACTGGTTTTTGGTTGATAGTAAGCCATGGCTTATCATTTTTTTAACCATTACAGTGAGAGGTGGCATTTCTTGACACCAGATGTATTTGTTAACATTGAATGGCTGAGTCTTATGTTTATACACCATTTAATCATTAGTTATTAATAATCTCTGTCTCTCTTCCGGAGCGGCTTCCTGTCCTCACCCCTCACTGACTGTCGAAGACGACTGTCCCTCCCTGATACTTGGACTGCTAGAAGCTTCTTCCTGTTAAAAGGTAGTTTTTCCTTCCCATTGTCACCAAGCGCTTGCTCATAGGGGGCAGTCTGATTGTTGGGATTTTCTCTGTATTATCACAATATAAAGTGCCTTGAGGTGACTGTTGAGTTTGATGAATAGATTATGCTCCCTTGGTTTGGTTCTGCCTCTATATTTGATGTTAAGTTATATATTGTGGGTGAATGAACTGTATGGTAGTGTATTCTGTCCTTGAGGGCTGCTTGAAATGTCACAGAGGGCTGTGTATTGGTACATGTGCACTGAGAAAATCCTAGTGGGGGTTGTAATTTGAGGCTTCCTGTGTTCCCTTGAGTCTGCTTCCTCTTAGTGTTCATGCCTCAGTGTAAGACACTCATTTCTTTGTCATTTCCTTTTTGGGTGTGGAAGTCAGTTTTTCATGAGTCTTGCTTCAGTTCGACTCTGATCTTGTCCCTCATTGGTTTCACCTTTGCTTAATTGTCATAGAAGGTTTTGTACAATATGACAAAACCAATCACTTCAGAATTTCTCATAATAATAATTGTTTTTTAAGTTCTCTGCACTGTGGTTGAAACTAGTCTAAAGCAGTGGCTCTGATAGCAATATGCGGCCAGGAGAAAAAGCTTGTCTTTCACCATAGAAGCAGGAAGTCTCACGTCACAGCGCTAAACATGACTTTTTGCACTTTTGCCTTGCACATTGTCAGTCACCTTTGGACAGACCACTGCTGCTGAACATGCTACATTTAAACATTTTTCTTGTGTTATAATTAGAGTTTGCTTTTTATCTTTGTGTGTAAATGGTTGTTGTTTTTTTCTTATGTGCACCTCAGTTTGCACGCTCAGTCTTGCCCTTCAGCAAAAGGTGAACTTGTTTAAAGTTGGATATTTTTAAGCACTCACAATATTGAAATCCAGTGAAGTACAAACGTATCTAGTGTACAGTAACTTCAGAATACACATTTTGCTGGCTTACCATTTAATTGCTGAGTAATTAAGTTGAAGCCATCAGGGTGCACCTTCGGCTTCCCTGGCAGAGGAAAAAAACATGTCTTAGGACGCCTGTTTCCACCACTGAAAAACAAAGCCAAGCCTTTTTTATATTCATAAGTCCAAACTTTCAACTCACTAATACAAACTCAAACTCAACTCAAAAACTCAAAGTTTTTCATTTTTAATTAGAAATTTAAAATAGTAACTCAAAATTTTGACTTTGTTTCTTCAGTTGTGGCATCATAAAACGAGTGATTTCTTTTGTTTGATTGTTTTTTGTCTCTTACTGCACAAACGCCTTTTCTTGTAGATTTGTCCGATCACACTCGTTACTATACTCAGCAACACCAAACACAGCAGAGCCAGCCAGACCACTCTGAGCGCACACTGCCACTCATCTGGAAAACAGAGGAACATTTTGGACAAAGCAGAGTCTGAAACAATTATGTATTATTTTCATTACTGACCTCTTTACCTAAAGAAAAAAAAATCCATCCCAGTCATTCCAGCACTAAAATTCATGCCATGTGAAAATAAAATACATGAAAATGTAGAGTGGATGAAGGAAGAAAAGAAGGAAGGATAAGAAGGCAAGAGACCGGCAAGGAAGGAGGACTGGAAAGAGATAAAAGACATAGAAGAGGCAATATAAATAATAAGAGGAAATGAACAAACAAGAACAAAGAAAGGGAAAAGCATAAATGGAAAGGTCTGGTGGAGGTGCTGCAGAAAAATTGGAAGGAAATGGATATCCAGCTTTCATTATGCACTTTGGAAAATATTACTTAATCAATGTCTTAAGCATGAGGGACTTTTGGAGAGCAGAGCAGAAAGAAAGAAATCAATACAGGCTTAGAGATACAGTAAATTAAGATGTACTGTAGTTTTGGAAAGTATGACTGATCATGTAGTACAGAGGAAGAGGGAGAAACAAAAAGTCAGGAGAAGAACTGAAGGAAATTTCTTCTATTAAAAAGAATGACTCCATTGTGGACTGAGAGAGTGGGCAGCTTGGAATGAAATGAAAACTGAGTGGCCAATTTCCTTGTCTCCTATTGTCTCCTCTTTCCTCTCCTTTCCATCTTACAGTGAAGCCACACTTGCCGCGTGGGGATCAAAGAAGCCCAGCTCCATCCGCCTGACACCAACCTTTCTGTGTCTGTTTCCATGGCAGCTTTTCCTTTGCTGTTGAATTCCAAACCGTTTGATTGGCGAACCAAAGGAGACAGCGGCTTTGATTGGGCGATTCAGAGTTGGGCAGGAAAGGGAGACAGCAGTAGAATGCCTTCCTCTGTCCTTCATCACCACCCTTATTTTCCTCCTCCTCCTCCTCCTCAGGTGGGTAGAGGTGTAAGGAACTGTGATTGCTGCGGCCGTACAAGGTGAGATTCAGGGTCTCTGCGTTGGGCAGATGAAGCTCGGCTGACACCTCCAGATGTGACTCGTAAGCTGTGGGTGAATAAATAGCATGAATGTATTGATTGGGGCGTAAAAGGCTTATATTGTCTGCTGAAGAAGGCATCGCAGCGCAAGAGTTAAATAACACCAGCCTGTGAACATGCTCACAGTGACGCTCACGTTAATATGCTCATATTTTAAAGCTTAATTAGATTCTTTAATTAGTGAAAGGCGATCAGTTCTCTCTGGAAGCGTTGCACCTCTGATGGTCTGCTGAACAACAGAAACACAAGATGAATTATGGCAAACTTCGTGACAGGTGTCCTCTGTACAGTTTTCATGAAGTTTTAGAGACTAAAAGCCTTTTCCTGTACAAGGCTATAAAAAAGTTTATTTTACATTGTAAATCTACCCTCAAGTGGCTGTTCAAGGAATTGCAGTTTTAAGACCTGGGATGCACCTTTCCACTACTAAGCTACTAGCTGAACACTAGCTGAAAAAACAGTACAACCACTCACCCAAATATTGCTAAAGGTGCGAATCTCACAACTAACAGGTAGGAGCAAATACAAAAATATACACCAGACCAAACCAGAGGTATATTTCAGATTTGACAAGCTTCAGTTAGCATGTTAAATGCACTGAGAAATAGACTGAACAAATATGGCTTGCTTGGAAGAGTCCCAGGACAAACCCTCTTCTCTTTAAGAAACATGCAGCTTGGCTTTAGTTTGCAAAAATGCATCTGATCATGACTTCAGGAACAGTGACAGAAGAGACCAACGTGATGTTAGGCCATAATGCATATCAGCATATCACCTCATAACAGCTATGAAGCACAGTGGTGGAGGGGTGATGACTTGGGCTTCTTTTGCAGCCACAGGGCCGACACATCTTGCACTCAGTAAGTCAACACTGAACTCCTCTGTACACCAAAGTATTCTAGAGTGAAATGTGAGGCCATCTGCCTAACGGCTAAAGCTTGGTTCAGACTGCACACTACCACAGAATGGCTGCAAAACAAAAGGGTTAAGCTGTTGCAATCAAAGTCCAAACCTGAACATGACTGAAATCTTGTGGCAAGACCTTTAGAGAAATGTGCATAAATTAATGCTCGTAAGCCTCAATGAACTTAAATGGCATTTTAAAGTGTGTCCAGTGTGAGCGATTGATGAAGTCATACAGAAAACAACTGCTTCAAGTTATTGTCGCTAAACTACTGAATCATGGGATCTACTTACTTTTTCACAGGACTGCATAGAGTCCTCACTGTGACGGTAACCATAAAATGTCACTTTTAATAAACAATTAATTAGTTGTTAATTAGCTTAAACTTTTCAAATGTGATGGATCCTAGAGTCATGATTCACCTTGGAAGTCTTAAGAGCGTACACAGAGTATGCTAAGAGTCTAACTGAAGCATGCCCTGGACCACCTTTTCAAGCAGACCAGGGCACAGTTTACTTAACCGCACCCAGACGTGGCACTCAATAATCACACTAGCCAAACACACTAGACAGTACGGGTCAGATGCACTCAGCGGTGTGGACTTCAGGCAGTAGCAAGCTTTTCTAAACAGAAAGCAGATGTTGTTGAGTCTCTAGATGTGAATACCTGAAGTTGAGATATTTCTGTGTACTTCTGCCATTTCCATGTCTGTCTCACACATGAACCACCTCGCTTTTGGATCATCTCTGCCTCGCCTGACGTCTGAAGCCGAATCTGTTGTATTGCTTTGATCTTCTCGTATGCACGCTTGCTCCCATTTTTCCTGATCTGGAGTCTGAGATGGGTCACACATATGGCCTCTCTTAGCGTCATCATTTCCAGCCTTTCCATTTTCTCCCTCTTTCACCTGATTTCCTTGTTCGCAGGGTCGGTAGGGAAGGCAGAAGAAGTTCACTTTTGTTACTGCAAGGATAAAGAGAATGAACACGGCAAAATTCAGACTGATTTCTCAGCAGAAGCAGGCATAAAGAGGAAAAGCAGCAAAGAACGAGCTGTCAAGCTATAAATCATAGCAAGATCTCGAAATGGAAGCTGTTGCCTCCAGTTTGTATCTGACAGAAAGAGACAGATGAGGAAAGACACAGATGGAGAGACAAAAAAGAAAAACCACTGAAGGCAAAGACGGCAGGAGCACAAGGGTAAACCGAGATGCTCTCATAAAGAAACGTGTTTTCAAGGCAACACAATACGGAAACCTTTTCAAAAGGGCTGTCAGTCAGAGTTGTATGGAGCTATATTTGGGTCTTATTTATAATCTTAGACCGACACAGACAGGTCTTTCCACAGACAATGTGTGTAAAGAGGAAGCAAATCAAGCGAACGTTGTCTAAAGCTTTACTTTGATGCAAAGTTTGAACAAAAGGTGGATAACATTCTAACATTTACACAATACACACGCACACACACACACACAGAATGAACTAATGTGGATCTGAAGCTGTTTGTGTGACCAACCTTGGTAAAATGTGAAAAATTCCGGGAGGCAGATGATGAAGGCAAGAATCACGAGGAGAAGAAGTTTAGTAAGTGCTGCTCTTGCCATGGTTGTACCATAAGATCACGCACACACACACACACGCGCGCTCAGGCACAGGTACTTGTTCACACTGGCACAGGCATGACTCGTGGCGCGTGGTGTCTTCTTCCCTCTCGAGTTTTCAGCAAACACATCCATTCACACTCGTGCCGCTGCCCATCAGAGAAGCCGTCGCTGGACTTTTTGATGTTCTCACGATAGAGTTCGTAATTTAAGAAGAGGCTGGCCGCAACATTTCAAAACACGTACACAAAGCGAGAAGCAACTTCCCTTCCTTTTACACTTCCTGTCATTTTCTGAGTAAGCGAGAAAGAGAGAGAAATGGAGCGCTGCACAGACAACAAAGAGTTTCAGTCAACAAAATGTAAGTACAAAGTGTGTTTCTGTTTGACTTAGACAAACACACACTCAAAACCACAAACACAGTGATGAGCTTGGCTGGCAGGTGTAGCCTTATCTCCACTCCACAGCGGCTTGCCTCTCTCAGGGCTCAGTCAGTAGCTTAGAGAGGGGGGCAGAAGCCAAAACTTAAAAAAAATCACCTTCTTTCTTTTATGCACAATAAAAACAAAAGAAATGCTTTACATTCTGAGAATTCCTGAATATTTTGAGTGTTTAGCTAAAATGCATTTACCATCTGTGATTGTGTTTGTGTGTGAGGAGCTGTTGCTGTCGGCAAGTGTCAGGACCCTGCTGAGGTGTCCTTGAAAAATACCCTCGTAAATTATCCCTGTGGAAACAATGGGATTGTCCTGATTTCCAGAATTAATTACAGAAAATTTGTCTTTGTGCAAGTAAAACCTAATTTTAAAAAGGGCTAAAATATTTCAGTAAGCAGAGATCATTTGGGGAAAAGAATATCATTTCTTTAGATAGAGAAATTAATCAGTGCATTCAGTGATTAGACTGCCCCATCATCTCAGAATGGAATTCCAGCAGTGATGGGATTTAGGACAGGACCCCCCCTGGAGTCTAGACGCTGGTGATAGTGAAGATGAAGACTAAGACTTGGGTGGAGCTCTGAGTGAATTAGGCGAGGTGGACATGGGGAGGAGATGGATTGCACAAATGAGAGTATAAAAGGGAGAATGACAGACAGCACAGATTTAAACCATGCAGACGTAAGACTACATTAATCAGTATTGAGATTGACAGCATGGGAAGGTGGTAGCGATGTACAAAAGAGACCCCCTTTTACCTTCTGAACTGCTTTAATGTTTTGTGGTAGAGATTCAACATTCTTCAGAAAACATTTTTAACATGACAGCATCACACGCTGCGGATTCGTCTGTGGCACATCCGTGATGCCAGTCTCCTCTTCCGCCACGTCCCAAAGGTGCTCAGTGAGACTGAGGTCCGGTGACTGTGGAGTACAGTGAACTCATTGCCATGTTGAAGAAAGCAGTTTGAGATGATGTGAATTTTGTGACGAGGTGTGTTATCGTGCTGTAAGCACCCAGGTGACACCTGGTGTGGTCCTTTGCTGCCGTAGCCCGTCTGCTTCAAGGTCCAACATGTTGTGTGTTCAGAGATGGTCTTCTGCATATCTTGGTTGTAATAAGTGGTCATTTTATTTACTCTTGTCTTTCTCCTCTGAGCTCTGCATCAACAAGGCACTTTCAGCTGCCGCTCACTGGACATTTTCTCTTTTTCACACCAGTCTCTCTAAAACCTAGAGATGGTTGTGTGCGAAAACCTTGTATTCCTTTGTTTGCTTATTTGTTTGTTAATAAAAAAAAATGTATATATACTCTATTAACAGCATGACTTTAATGGAAATGTCACTTTGCTGACGAGATGTCTGTAACTCTAATAAATAATAACTGGACACCCGCAGTTAAAATTAAACATTTCTGAGTTTATCACTTTAACACCTTCACACTAAAATGCTGTTCAGTGTTTGAGACTTTCGACAGTTTGTCACATATGTGCTAGTTTAAACCCTCAGATGTAAATAACACTCAGCCCACACATTTCAGTTCTGGTAAGGGGTCTATTTACTGACTGCAAGACAGGAATACCCACTAGCCTTTTGCAAATACATTTGCTTGAAAACTAGATGGATAGATCTCTAGATAGTGCCTTGTACAAACCTTTACAAAGTGAACAATATGTGTTGATAGTATTCAGTTTGGATGAACATGGATGAATCAGCTTTGGGTGAAGCATGGGTAGTTTAACACTACTAAATAAACATGAGGCTGTGAACCGTACTATGTTACTGAATAGTTTTGCATGTTAAAAAATGAACTCTAGCTTCGATTTTTAAATTTTCTAGCCTTCTTTTTAAATTTTAATCTTCCTCTGGAGAATGTGGATCTGTATTAACCTTGCAAACTGTTGAATAAAGGCAGCTGATTGGACCTTTTGCTCTGAGGTTGATTAGTTGGAAGCTGCAGCAGATGGACTTGCGCTTGCCATCTGACGAGAATTTACTTCACTTGGGACTCCAGCTGACTCACAAACCCAGAAAGTATAATTGAGGCTTTAGACATCATCGTGTTAACACTTTTCTGCTCTTTAGACCAGCTTATACAACTCACCTGATATAATGTAGTTAGAAAAGACCAAGGGCACTAAGAAAAGTATATAGTTTGAGCTTTTAATGGGTTGTAATGAACTCTGCAGCCTCCAGAGATCACAGGCAGAACTTTAGACGTTTAATCTTGTTTATAATAAACATGCACTTTGGAGTTTTTGGCTCATCTTCAAATCGTTTCTATTATGTATGTGTGCAATCAAACAGGTCATTTGTTGCACAGTGCTCTGTCTTGTTGCACGGTCTGTCACATATAGCTAACAGGACACATCTGTCACTTTTAGCGCTGCAGTCAGAGGCTGTAACGATGAACACACACGGCTGTGCAAATGCTGACCGGGCGAAAAGTGTGTCTGTGTGTGTGTGCGAGAGAGAGAGTGAAAAGACGGGTGCCCTTATAGCACTAAACACATCTTTGAGACTCAGTGATTTGCTGTATATATATATGAACATTAACCGTACACCCTGTCACATGTTTTGACAGTGTCAAAGGCGAGAATCGCTCGATAGGTACAGTGTACAGGCTATTTTTGGAGCTCTGCTTTAACAGAGAATCTGATGTGGAGAGTTCAGACTTGGAATATAATAGCGTGATGAGATTAGGGATTTAGGTATAAGCGATGTTATTTGAGAACAGGCTCCACTCGGCTGGCTCGGTGGTTATCTTACAGGCATTTGATGTAGGATACATGATCTTCTACATCATATCTGAACTTGACTCTGATTTTAATGGACACACTGATGTTTTTAGATAAGCAAAGGAATTATTACTGTCAGTGATTAGAGATTCTCTTTCACCCTGTACAACAGGAGGACAGCTTAAAGCTCATATGCTGTTTGATGTGCTCATGTGTATAAAAACTGTTTCTGATCTTAAGACAATACGTTACAGAAGAATTTATTTATTTATTTATTTTCTTTCTTCACTTATTTCTTTAGCAGGGAATCAAGGACACCTCAGCAGGGTCCTGACACTTGTTAAAATACATGAAAACGGCAGCTGCTAATTTTTATTCGTAGTTGGTAGGCGGGTCACAAAAAACTATGAAATAAATTTATCAGCCCACCACCCAGTGTTAGGTTTATGCCACAGCTGCCCTAAATTAACAATATTTATAATTACCAAAATCCTGTTTTTATGCTTCTAAATATATTTCTGTCATTTCCAGTTTTAAACAAGTTTTGTTTTTAGTTTTGTTATTTTATTTCATGCTTTAGTCCCTGGCTCAGCTTTTGTAGATTTTAGTTTTGATTGTAGTTTTTGTCGATCCCATCATCAGGGTTCCATAACCTCATAAATTGAGCATCAGTTCAATTAGATACAAATGACAATGTTTCTTTCAAAAGCAACATAATTAGTAGGATAGGTGATTGAAGTCTACTACTGTCACTACTTTTATTTTTAAAGGTGCTACAATTACATTTAGGGATGCTGAGCACCCCTAAAAAGGCTCTGAACTCACCTTTGTTTCAGGCTTTACAGGGTTAAGGATGCATGCTTGTCTTCTGAGATGTGCATTGTATGCATTGTATAGGTTCATGGCGAGCTGCACTAAAGTCCTCTCAGAAGTTTGATGAATGCCACTACGGCATCGTCACAGCTGTTCTTTGTTCTCTGATCTGACTGCATCATTTTTCTTTTGACATTTTTAAACGAGCATGGGTAAAGAAGCCATTTTCCTCTCTGGAAAAGAAGAGTGAGAATTATCTAATCTAATCTAAACTTGCTCAGCTCACGGTGCATGTTAGACTTTGCATCAGTCATAGAGCTAGGTAAAATTCAACATTTTAATGAGACAGGAAAAATGCCTCTCTCTGGATCCCCTCCTGTCAAAATTTACACATAGTTACTGTGTCAAGTTTCCATTGTTGCCTCTCATCTACCATCTGGCACCGCAGGAGAAAGAAGACTATCTCATCTCTATCACCTTTTTTAGCCATCCAAATGACACGAGCCCAGGGATGAAAATGACAGTCTGTCAGTCAGCTGCTCTGGTTCACACTAAAACATCTCAACATCTGTTAGGTTGATGGACATGAGCTTTTATTCTAACTTTGGTGACTGTTCCTTCATCATCTATGGTTAATAGAGAAATAAACAGGCACGCATTTTGATAAAGACGTGAGGGGTCATTCTGACATGAGGACAGGATGTTCTGTCTCCTAAATAACAGCTGCTGTTTGCAAATGTTCTCATGGTAAAACACAAAACTAAAACGGTGAACTGGATAAAACTGAACTAATAAGATAAGATAAGATAAGATAAGATAAGATAAGATAAGATAAGATAAGATAAGATAAGATAAGATAAGATAACCTTTATTAGTCCCACACGTGGGAAATTTGTTTTGTCACAGCAGGAAGTGGACAGTGCAAAAGTTATGAGGCAAAAATTAGAATACAATAAGAATAAATACAGTACACAACTGTACAGAATAGAATAAAATAAAATACTATATACAGTAGAATAAAATAAAAATAAATATACAATAAGATAAAAATAGAATACAAATACAAAATATGCCTGAATCACACATATTTCCACTTTAAGGAGCTTGTGAATTTCCATTCACTGTTTTTGCTTGGTGGCCTGAAACATGTTTACAGTTATTTGGTGTGCAGCTGATGGATTTCCACATAACCAAAAGTTTAGTTACTGCAGGTATTCTGTCTATTTCAAGCATGTTCTATTAAAAGCATGAAGGCTTAACCGCAGCTAATGGATGAGGGTGTGCCGATTGTTTTGATGGTATTCAACCCAGTCACCGATGTGGTAAAATAAATAGATATATTTAAAGGGAGAGAAATAAGGGAGAAGTGGTGGGAAATGAGGTATGAGTCGTGAGCATGTTTTTCTATTAAAAACAGAGCAGGAGGAGGAGGATGGAGAAGAGGGAGGAGAGCATGGTGATTTAGAGCTGTGTCAGCAGGCGTCGCCTGGCTCTCCAGAGACGAAGACACTGTGAGGCTTTATGAGTCTTTACTGAGAAATTACGATGTTTCACAAAGAGATTATCACCATGAGTGAATCTTTAAAGGTGATGAAAGGTTCCAGTCCCGTCCTCCTTGAGCTGTAATCTGCCCAGCTGTCTGCCTGCCTGTCTTTCTGAATCACAGTTTTACAATGTTCATTTGTTCTCCGAATTCATGACCTTGAATCTTTTTTTCTCGCCTTACTCAGTCAGTACACTCTCCCCCTCTTTCGCTGTGTCCGCCAGGATTTCAAGGTTTTTAGAGGCACATGTGTTTGCGTGTTTGTGCATGGGCATGCGTATGTGTTGGGAGAGGCCATAATTTGCACTTTCAAAAGGATAGCACACCCACTAAAGTGGGCTAAAGTGGGGTGAATTTACAAGAAGCTCTTGAGCCGTGCTGGTGCAGCGTGTCTTTATGTTTCACCTCCTCCCTCCCTCTCGTCTCTCCTCTGCTGTAACCTTTCTGGTGAGAAAATGCCATGTCAATAAAAGCTTTTTAACATGAAGAAAAATCAATGTGCTCCGATTGCACCTTTTTTTCAAGCGTGCCTCCCCAACAAATGGTCGGTTCTGCCGCAGCACACCAGCACGGCTGATGTATAAGAGCCAGGTAAAAAGGAAAATTCAAAGCGGATTTTTAATAACTGTGCGCTGTGAAGTGAGACTGAAAAAAACACGGGCTTTCTCCTCTTGTTTTACGTTGATATGTGTTAACATGAACACTTTACAATGCTTTATTGGTCACAATCCATACCATCAACTTTTACTGTTCTGAGCAGATAAGCAGGATCAGAGGCAGGGCTGTGCAGTAAAAATGCACAGTTAAATGTATCATAAAAACAATGCAAACGCTATAAAATACATTAACATAAAGGCTCAATAAAATGCATCATATATTCACATCATTTAGTAAGAGCAGACAGTGATCGATGCCAATGTCTGTACTGCCTCTCCGGAGTGATATCTGCTATATTTCCACTTCACATCAGAGATAAAATAGATGCACTGCCCTTTATTCTAAAATATAAAGAATCTACTGCTGGATTTGATTCATCAGTCTTTATTCAGAGGCCTCTATTTTAAGTCCACTTGATCCAATTTTAAATGAACAAATAGGTATTTTCTGTACAGCCTTATTCACTCAAGAGACAGAGTGCATGAGTTAAAATTACAACAATATATCGCTGCAAAATAAAGAGTGCTTTGCTTGTAAGTTAAATAAGTGACATCACCATTTTTGTCTTTTATTTCTCATGAGGGTTGCCAGACATTGCCAGAGTGCCCTGCTGGCACAGAGTGGGAGGTTAGCTGTGTCATTTTTCTGCTGCCACGTCTCTAATAAAGGGATAAAAGTACACCATCAGCCATTTTATTAGGTACACCTTCCTAGCATGAGGTGTCAGAACTACTTTAATTCTTCATGGCATAGATTCTACAAGGTGCTGGAAAGATTCATCCAAGATTTTCATCCATAAATCGCAAAGTTTCTACAGATTTCTGCATATCCATGATGTTGTTCTATTGGTTAGAAATCCTGTGACTAAGCTGACCATCTGAGTACAGTGAACTCAGTGTCATGCTGAAACACCAGCTTGAGGTTCTTTGAATTTTGTAAGATGACATCTTATCCTGCTGGAAGCAGCAATCAGAAAATAGGTAGACTGTGGTCATAAAGGGATGGACACGGTCACCAACAATACTTGGGTATGTTGTGGTGTTTGAATAAGGCTCAGTTGGTACTAAGGGGCTCAAAGTGTGCCAAGAAAATATCTTTCACACCATTACATCACCAGCAGCCATATCTATTGATACAACGCAGAATGTATCCAAACATTCATGGTGTTTACATCAAATTCTGACCCTACCGTCTGAACGTTGCATTACATATCCAGACTCCTCTGCTGCGGAAGGTCATCTGCTTCAAGGCTTGACATGTGGTGTGTTCAAAGATGCTTTCCTGCTTATCTTAGTTGTAACAAGATGTTAATTAAGGCCGCCCCCTAGCAGTTACAAGCAGTCTTTTTCCCTCTGCCATTCCCCAGATATTTTCTCCTTTTCGGACCATAAATCCAGTTTTAGAAATGCTCAACTGGCCTCTCTGTCACCAGCAACAATGCCACATTCAAAGTCATTTAAATAATCTTTGTTTTTCATTGTGATGCTCAGTTTGAAGTTCAGCAGGTCAGCTTGACCATCTCTAGGTGGCCAAATGCATTGAATTTCTATCATGTGACTGGATTGATCAGATAGTTGTTGCATTAAAGAGTAGTTAACTAGGTGTACCTGATAAAATGTAAGTCTTCTTGATAAGTTAAAAACATAATTTCCAAATCTTGCCAACTTGTCAAAGACTGTTTTCTGACTTGTGGAAACAGATCTCGAACGAGCACCAGACCATGTCTGATAAATCACCTGAATCAAGGTGGGAAGTAATG
The DNA here is from genome assembly GCF_057381915.1 of Diplotaxodon limnothrissa. Classification (NCBI taxonomy): domain Eukaryota; kingdom Metazoa; phylum Chordata; class Actinopteri; order Cichliformes; family Cichlidae; genus Diplotaxodon; species Diplotaxodon limnothrissa. The sequence goes on along the minus strand of NC_140601.1, from coordinate 24,329,049 downwards.
TGGTGGTATTAGTGCGTGAGAACTATTGGATGAATCTCACGTGTGATTTCTTGTCAGAGGTTTACTCCAAGTAATTTAAATTTGTTTAATGTTCCTTTTTTACCAAATATAACCCATTCTTTCATTGGCTTCACTGTCAAAACCAGACATTCAGAACTGTGTGTTGAGTGTATAAAACAGTCTAGACTACAGTGTGCATTGGTGATCTTTTTTAGATCTGTGTGTGTGTGTGTGTGTGTGTGTGTGTGTGTGTGTGTGTGTGTGTGTGTGTGTGTGTGTGTGTGTGTGTGTGTGTGTGTGTGTTATTTTTGCAGTGATGACCCTGCTATTTTCAGAGATCTTCAAATGTACCCTGATAGAAGAGCTCTCTAAAAGATGAGCACACAGCTCTCTCCCTCCTCTGACTGTTTTTTTTTTTTTAATTGTCTGCATTTTCCGCAGCGTATTATTCCTACAATACAGCTCATACAGTGAAAATAAAACAAAACTTCATTCATTTAAACTTCAGACAAACATTAGCAGTGTAAATCTCATTTCCTTTTATTCGTGACTGAGAAGCAGCAGGCGGATGTTTATGGATACTGGCTGGTAGGGCTCACATTTCTGCCACATGATTTTTGTCCTTCACAAAAAACACTGTTCCCAGCAATCAGTGAAAGCAGGTTAATTGTGTGTTGTTAATCGTAATCGCTCTGCGCACAGAAAATTATAATCATACGTCAGTGAGAACATTCCCGCCATTTTGATTTGATTAACATTTGTTATCGCCCATCTCCAGACTCTCTTCTGACACACGCACGCCCTAAATGCTCTTCCACCATCACATCAGTTCATTCAGTCTGATTCATTCACCCATCAATATACCAGATGCATACAAAAAGCTCCCTGGTGCTGAAATATAAAGTACTGAGGACCAGTTATCCTGTGATAAACTGCGGTGTCAACGTGCTCTAAATGCATCCCCATCCCTCCTGTAATTATCCCACCTACCGCTGATTAATGCTTAGTCACACTATCCAACAAGAGCCCTGCCTGATGTTCCTCTCACCTTCTTCACTACCCACTCATTCTTATTCTAAGTCTGCTTTCATGCTGCAGTTTGGCAGTTTGAAATGCAGATGGTACCACCCACAGTTATAAGGGCTTATAATAGAATAATTAACAGTGTGTACAGACACATAAAAACAATCCAGTTCTCATCATTTTGTACTATTCTGACTCTTTGCCTGCACCACCTCTGCTGTAGAGTAACAACTCAAGCCTGCTTAAATTTCACAAATGTAATTTTATTTCATATTTCTTCACTCTTACTCTACCCACATCTTCACACAAGTGGCCACAACAGTGTTTGCAAATGAGCCGCTATATGGAGCTGGCTGAAGAAGATGCACCAGTGCAGTTAACTAGCTTGTTCAGCACATATCAGTGCTTAGTTTTAGTCCAGCAGCGTACCTGAGACAAACATTGTTCTGCAGGAGTTTGTTTTCTCTTGCACAACACTGGCCGTATGGATGGCTGGATGCATGCCATGATCCATTTTGCTTAAAAAACTACGATGCTACATTTATGTGCTTGAATAAAAATCTGCACCACGCTGTTGATACAGGTGTAATAATTCTGACAGCAGTATAAGTGCATCGTGCTTGCTTCTTCTTCTTCTTCTCTTTCCTTTTCTTTATTTATTTTCTTTAAGAACAGAAAAAGCAAAACACACATGCATCACTTTCAAACACCGCTCACTAAGTGAGAATTGGATCCAGAATTGATCAGGTGTCGACTGGCTGATTGAGCACTATTAGACTGATTGGCTTTAGATTAGGCTAACATTCAATTACCGAAGCCACCAAGACTTTACTCCATCAGCAACCGATGTGAGATACAGTACTCACGATTACCTTTTATTTCTTCCATTTCACCTTTTGTCTGTTTCTCTCTTTCTCTCCTGTTGGTATCTCTGCTGTCTCACAGGTTTATGGATCAATGATTGGTAGGGGGGGGAAGGTGACCTTCCTCACACTGACCAATTCGAGCACTTGCTGAATAGAGCACTGCCTATTCCAACAGCCAAAAATGCTTCTAAGGCACTATCTGTCTATTTCTTTCACACCATGAGCAGAAAGCGTACAGTAGCAGCCCTGTAAGTGTTCACGTGAAATGGTGTGCGCGTGTTTGTTAACTCTACGTGAGGATTGTTTGTCTCATTTGGGGGGAACAGATGTCCTTAATTATTTTCTTTGCAGCCACAAATTGATTTCTGTCTTCTCCTGAGCAAAATTGTAGTTAGGTTAAGGTTTACACTGAAGCTTGTATCCATTATAGTAAGAGCAGTAATCTGAGACCACCTCCCAGAGGAGACACTAGCACATTAGGGCCAACCTACTGTATGCAGCTCCTGCAGAGTTAAATCATTATAATATAATTATATGAAGTATATGCGCGAAATGCAGAGAGGCTAAAAGATCTGTGCAGGAGTAGGATTTAAATTCAAAATCAAAAAGCTTTGATGAACTTTATAATGGATTTGAAATCTTACAGTGGGTCAGTGGAAATATTTGTTTGCTGTGAGTCACACAATATTTAGCTCCTGAATTTTTTTTTTACTTTTTTGAATGCATGTGTGGATCATTTTGTTGGAAGAGCTTGCATTTTATCCTTGAAGATGTCTTTTTTTTAAAAAACTGGACTGCCGTCTCAGTTTTCGTGACATTTTTCAATGGTGACCGTTTCAAAGCTTTCAGAGCATACGTCACCTCAAATAATTCATCACAGCATGGAGGGATGTTTAATACGAAGCAGCCCCTGCTTGTCTGATTTCCTCATCGCACTCTCACTTGTTCTCACTCGTTCTCTCCCTTTCTCTCTCATTTCTATCCTTGCAATGGCCTGTGATTGGCTAGTGGCTGTGGAGGGCAGTAAATTATTAAGGCCTGCTCTTTATTTGGCCGTAAATGCACCCTGTCTTCCCTTTCCTCTCTCCCCGGTGCTTTCTGATTTCCTTTCTGTGCCCATTTAGGAAGCGAGTGAACAGGTAACAAAAGGGACCACAGCATGCAGGAGCAAAAGAAAGGCAAAATAACACCGAGACAAATGTGATGAACAGAAATGGGGGGAAAAAATGTCAGCAGGGAAATTTTTTAAAAAGAGAGCTATGGAGCATGAGAGAGGAAAAGGAAAGAGTGACAAAGGGACAGTTTTGATGGATTGCACAGCAAGCGCTTTCCAATCCTCCACACCTGCCACCTGACCTGCACTGATGTCTGACTGCATGAGAGCAAATACGCCCCCTCCTCGTACCTCAGAATAGAGGCTATTTGCTGGTGAATCTGTGTGTTTGTGTGCGTGTGTTTTACAAAACTACCAAAGAGGGACCATTTAAGTGTTGTTGTCATTAAAGAGCTGTTAAACTGCCAAATGGGTGGAGAGGGCAGAAAGAAAGGAAGCAAGATAAGATGAGAGATGGTTAGAGACAGAGAAAGAGTGCATCAAGAAAAAATAGAGCTGTTTTCATTTCTATCAATTATTCAGGATGTGTATTATCTCCTGGTGTGTGCAGCTGCAAACTTTATGCCTAAGCACTTTTAAGAGCAGCAAACAGCCTGACACATGCCTGTATACACACACACACACACACGCACACACACACACACGCACACACACACACACGCACACACACACACGCACACACACACACACGCGCGTGCGCGCACACACACACACACACACACACACACACACAGGAGGATTAGGCATCACTTGTGGTATTTTGCCAGCAAACTAGTAATTTATGTCAATATGAGATTCATGCACTGAAAAGTTCTGACTCCAGAGCAGCAGTGGGGCGATTATTAGCGTACTTTCTTTATCTGCTGAGTCCTTCCGAATCTATCAGGCAACACCTACTTAGCATAACTGTACAGTGCTGATCCATAAAATCTAATTGTGCCATCTTTTTCTGTGCTAATGGCTGCTATCTTAAACTTTTCACCTTCTCTCCTCCCCATTCCTGAATGAAGGTGCTCTAACCAATTACTTCCTACCCAAAGTATATTATATTATATATATTATAGTATATATTATATTATATCATATTTATTAGGTGTGATGTAAAACGTGTGGAAAATGATCCCATGACTCTGCTCTACGCCCTGGGGAGCATTTTAACTTCTTTTAGCTCATTGTTTTGGTTTCATAGCAAACATTTGCTGCATTTTAGGGATCTCATTACATCATTTCCACCAATGACTCTAAATCAGTGTGAATGTGTTTCCATGTCTATGGATATCAACAATAGGCAGCTGCATAGTAGCTTCCATCCATCCATTCATTTTTTAACCAGTTAATAAATTAAAGATCACTGGGTAAAGGTCAGCAGTGCCCCCCCCCCCCCCCCCCCCCCCCCCCCCAAAGAAAAAGACTTCAGTTTGTATTTTTAATTTCAAAAAGAAAGGTCTTGATAAAGAATAACAACTTTACAATGATATTAAAATTTCATCTAAATAATAATTGAAGTAATCAAATAAATAAATGTATCAGAAAAAGAAAATACGGCCTGAGGGTCAGAACCAGCCCTCTGGCCATCTCGGTCCAGTCCCAACTTCCTAAAAGGAAAACAAAACAGAATAAGGTAATATTAGTATTATTTTAATTGAGCTTGAGGTGAAAAATCGGAATAAGTCTATTGATACTTTAACGGAGGCTGCATGTGTATGGAAGAAATATAGTGTAAACAACTGTTTTCTCTGATGAACTACAATAACTTTACACTAATGAATATTGTTAGGTTTATGAAGAGTTTAAGTTGATTGTTTTATGCAACAGTACACTACAGTCTTTTCTTAAACAATAACAGATTCTTACTGGTTACTGTACTGTGCAAAATACTTGAGCTGCCCTTCATTCTTTATATTTTGTTAGGAAAATGGGATTTATTTAAACATCATTGTTTTTCTTACCATTCAACCTCTCTCTGGCCTGTCTTCCCAATGTGATGTTTTGTGCTATGTACGTGTGGTCAGAAGGGGTCCAATTTTCACTGCAGGCAACTGAACGTGTAACATGTAACGTGTATGTGTAACTACACATAACACGCAATGTGTACCAATAAAGGATTAATGGATCGATTGATTGATTGAACTCTCTTAGGCAGCTTTCTTGTGATTTCTTTAAGTAGTCTTCAGGAATAGTTCTCCAGGCTTCTTGAAGGACATTCAAAGCTCTTCTTTTGATGTTTTTTGTTCTTGTCTCTGTCAAGATGATCCCACGTGGTTTCAGGTCCGGGCTCTGGGGAGACCAGGAATGTTTAAACTGAATTGGCAGGGTGTTTGGGATCACTGTCATGCTGAAAAGGGAAGTTGTTGTCAATCAGCTGCTTGTCAAAAGTTTCAACAGTATTCCCAACACCACTGGCTGAAATGTAGCTACAAACTATGACAGAGCCTCCACCGTTTTTTACAAATGACTCTAGACACTCACTGGTGTGCCCCTCTCCTGACCTCCTCCACACATACTGACTATTTGAACCAAAAAAGTCCTGCTGCCACTGATTTTCAACCCAGTTTTTGTGTAATTCTGCTGTGATGTACTCGATAACTTGTACATTACTGAAAGACTGTGAAAATATTGTTTGAAGGACACAGTTTACACTCACTGCATTTTTGACTGATGGAGGGCACAGTGGGGTTTATTGGGGGAGGGTGTAATCTCATAGGGGCTCATAAACTTCTGTTTGTCCTGCAGCAGCAAAGTTTAACTTCAGGAACACACACGAATGCCACGTTGGGCCTTGACACATGAGTGGCTGCCTCTGCTCACAAAATACATGGTTGTGTGTTCGGTTTGATATAACAAGGATTTTGATTAGATTGAATGAGAGCCAGGAGCCATTGTTTTTCAGCCACAGCTGTTTCCATCCTCCTCCTGCTGCTGCTGCTCCTCTGGAGTTGTTAAACAGATGCACCACTCAACAAATGTGGTTAAATTTTGCAGTTTGCATTTCCCTCCCTGATTTTCTGCTCTCCATCCTCTCAGGCAATTAGGGGAACCAGATCTGGCAAGCCAGACCAAAGCCATTATGTTCTGTTTGTGTATAAATGTGCGTAGGAGTGTGTGTGTGCGGTGAGTGCATGTGTATACCTAGGTAATATGCTTTAAGGCAAAAGGGGAGAAACTCTTCCCACAGCAACAGGCATGGATCAAAGTAATTGGACAGTTTGGTTCACACTTGGGCAGTCTAAAGCCCTTGTGTGTGCGTGCGTGTGTGTGTGCGTGTGTGTGTGTCTGTGTGCGTGCGTGTGTGTGTGTGTGTGTGTGTGTGTGTGTGTGTGTGTGTGTGTGTGTGTGTGTGTGTGTGCATTCTCTACCTCCCAGATCTGGTAGGAAAATACAGTGTGCATCCTTTCAACTACACACACACACACACACACACACACACACACACACACACACACACACACACACACACACACACACACACACACACACAATCTTTTTCCTCTCTACACTGTGTTAATAAAGGATGTCAGTAAAAGTGTGTCAAAGTCTCGCTCAGTGCAGAAGGAGCAGGATGTAAGGTTCTGCTCCGATACAAGATCAGAAAGAGTGTGTATGTGTGTGTACGTGTGTGTGTGTGTGTGTGTGTGTGTGTGTGTGTGTGTGTGTGTGTGTGTGTGTGTGTGTGTGTGTGTGTGTGTGTGTGTGTGTGTGTGTCCCTCTGTCAGCGCAAGGCATAGATGTAATTGTGGGCCTTTTGGGTGTTTTGATCCATGCCTGCTGAGTTTCCATGTCTCAGATCACACAGGCATTTGCTCATTTTCTTGCTGCCTGTCTTTCTTTCTTTCTTTTACTCCCACTCATTACAATCTACTGTATCTGCACTCAGAAACTTGTATTAGTCACACATGAGACACACATAATTAATACTGGATTTCTCAAACCATTATTCTGTCTCTTGAAGGTGGAGGCTGGCAAAGAAATTAGAGAACAAGCCTAATGGATGGGAAAGAAGTGAAGGAGGGTATCAGTAAACGGACAAGGGAGGATATTACAGAGAGAGATTACAGAGGAATAGAAATGAAAAGGAGGCATTAAAAGAAATCAACCATGGACTGAAGCAACACTGCTCATGAATTTTGTTGCATGTATTCTCTCCGATAACAGTAATGTGATTGGGGGGGGAAAAAATCAAAAAAGAGAAAGTTGTGAAGGAAGGAGCAGCAAAGCGAGGCATCTGAATCTGATGGTGAGTTTCTTTCATTCTTTCATCCTTCCTGTTAGTTACGTGTCGGGAAACTGGGACAACAAAGTCCATCTGGAGCTCCGACACACTCCTGAATCCAGATAGAGAGCAACACACACACACACACACACGCACAGAGAAAAGTATCCTTGATGTGTGCAGTTGTGTTATTGACTGATGTGATAGGGGATAAGAGGGAAATTACCAGCTGAAGGTGGTCTGCGTTTTATTCAAATTAGATACACACATATGCGTTGTGCTTCCATGCTTGTGAGGGCTCTCTATGGCAGAATGTATTCCCCATCCCATTAACTAAAACTTTAAAGGGCAACTCCATCAATTTTGCACGATGATGTCTGTTTACAGATGTAAGAGTTATTGCTTCTGCTAAAAAGTTGGACGAAGACTGTTGATGCTTAGGAGGGAGCTGCATGAAAGCCAAATAAATTGCTTCCAGTGACTTCACTTGAGTCAGCACAGGCTGAGAAATAAATTATGGGGCTATGAAAGTAAACTTGCAATACTTTCCATAAGGCCTCAGTCGCACAGGACTAGAGACCAGTTGCCAATCTCTGTTCAGTATGGAAAAAGCTGTACTCCCATTGACCCACTAGCAGGTTGTCACGGTCACCAGTTTTTTGAGCGGAACAGACCGGCTTGCCTGAAAACGCTCGCTGACCGGAAAAGTGCAACTCAAACCAGAAACAGAGAATGTTTGCATGCAAAGTAAAAATTGTGACTTAACCTGAAACCAACAAGTTTCAAAAGGCAAAGCTTTTACTTTAAATTGAGAATTGAGTTGTCACTTTCAGATCTCAAAATAACGAGCTGAGCAACAAAATTAGAGGTTGTTTCGAAATGTTGGGGGTTATTCTCAGAAACATCCCATAAATTCAGCGGTCAATCTGTTTTTTGTCCATTAAAATCCTCCCATGATGAAAGAGGTCATGTGTCAAACTTCCTGTAAACTTCTGTCAAAAAATGCCACATTTACAACAAAAACAATATCACATGACTGTTCCACTCAGGAAGCAATCATTGGTGTTTGCATCAGTGTTTGCAAAGGTCGCTCTCTATAAAACTGGAGTTTTCAACTAACACCATGTGATCAGCATTTCTGACTTTCCCCATGTGAGGGAAACCCCAGAGTCATGAGGAAACTAGATATAAAAGGTACAAAATCATGCCAGAAAATTCCAACGTTCTTATGGGGCCCATCTGTGTGGAGTTTGCATGTTCCCTGGGTGCTCTGGCTTAATCCCACAGTCCAAAGACATGCATGTTAGGTTAACAGGTTGATGCTAGTTGTGAGTGGCTGTCTGTCTCTCTGTGTCAGGCATGAGATAGATTGGCGACCTGCCCGGGCTGTACACAGTGATGGATGGGATAGGCTGTCCTTGAACTGGATAAGCAGTTAGGAAGATGAAATGGATGGATAATGTACAGTAAGATGCTACTCAACCTTTGAATTACAGTTTTTGAGTTGAATTAACAGACTTAGAGTACACACACACACACACTCACTCACATTCCAAAATCCTTCTGCCTTGTAAATCCTTTAGTCGGTGTGAAATTATTTTCTGTTCAATTATATTAAATGCTGTGCCTCCAGATGAATTTAATTGCAATCTTCCTCTCTCTGTGTGTGTGTCTCTCTCTCTCACACACACACACACACACTCCCTGCCTCATTCATGTGATGGGCGGGTGCTGCTAGTGTGGCAATGTGGAGAGGTAATTATTTGCTTGGCCGGTCTGAGCCTGCTTTGAGTCTCAAGGACGGACTCGCCTGCAGCTACAGTACCAAGCAACACAACAGACCAAAGCTGGCAGTGTTAATGCCTGTGTATGATGCAGTGGTCGTGACTTGAATGAAAGTACACTGTTTGGTTGTCATGTGTATGCATGCTGAATCTATAGGTGGCGTATAGCTCATCTTCAGAGCTTTATGCTCCGCGTATTTTGAAAACAAGTCTTGATGGGTGTATGCCTATATGGAACAATAGCTTTTGTAGTGACATCCCTGGAGGTTCACACCTCAGGGAATCAGCACCAGAGTCCCGCCATTACACACACACACACACACACACACACACACACAGAGAGAGAGACACGAGCGAAGTATAATAGCAGGGATGCAACAACCTCAATTTCCTCAAGCTGGAAATTGAGGTTGGGAAGGAGATTGTGGAGAAAAGCAGAGAGTGTGGGTGGGAAGGAAAACAAAGGGGGTAAGTAGAGATTTTTCGAAACGGAGCCAACCGTAGGGAAGAAAAGAAGAAGTGGAAAGAGGAAGAGGGAATAAGTAAAGACAGAGATTGGAAGAGGCCCTTTGGAGGATGAACATCAGTCATGAGAGATGAGCTGATCATCACAGCAAGGCCAGACAGATAATGTTTCACTTTCTGGCCCTATAAAATCTTTTACGACAGCTTTCCCTCGATGCTGCTACCTATTTTTATTTGACTCTGTGTTTGTATTTATGTGACTTTGAGAGTGCGTACTTGAATATTTATGAAGTACATGTGCACGAATCAGATGGTGTGCTACAATTTGCATTTACCAGCTGTATGTTAGTGCATGTGTCACGTCTGCAGTGGCGGACGAAGATTGAAGAGAACGTGGACCCAAATGCAGATGGAGGTGGATATTAACAAAAATAGAGCCTTTATTTTGGGCTCCACAAAACACTACAAACAAAAGGCGATGGGAGGCTGTGATAAACTAACAAAAGCCTAAACTGGGGAACACTAAACATAAAGACATGAGGTGCATAGAAACACAATACAGAAACTGGGAACCTGAGACCTGAAGAAACTTGGGACTTAGGAAACATGAGGGAGGTAAACAGACAACCCAACAACAGACAGTGGAAGACTGAGCACTAAATACACAGAAGGGTAATGAGGGGATGAGGACCAGGAGGGAAGCACAGCTGGGACTAATCGCACACACACAAGACTGAGAGGAAGCAAAACTGAACACTCTAACACCAGCTGAGGCACTATCAAAATAAAACGGGAAACATGAGACACAGACTGAGACGCGACCACTAAATTACAGAATATTAATAATTAAAACATTAACACTGTTTTGAACACCAGACCCAGTACCATGACAGTATGCATGCATGCGTGAATGCACATAAACAGGAAGCTTATCAAGGGAGGAGTGTGTGTGAAGGGACTTTCACGGTGTCATTTTCTTGGGTGTGGGTGTGTGTGTTTGTGTATGTTGTTGTAGAGCCATAAAGTTGCGCTAGAGAGTTGTGAGTGATAGCCTTGGACTACCACAGCCAGGAGACCAATAACAGTAGGCCGCTCAAGGAGGCTTCTGCCAAGTGACCAATGATTAGATCCAACTGAAGGAGACCAGAGCCGAATGACCCGTCATTCCTCTGTTTCATTCCCCCTCTGAGCCCCATTCCCAGCCTCCCCCATTAACAGGAGTGCATTTCCACCGTGAGTAGCACAGAAATGCATTGGTTTGCTCTCTGACTCCTTAGTTGTTGGGGTTTTTTATAGTTGTGAGGAGGGCTCAGTGGGAGAGAGAAGGCCGGATTATAAAGTTATCCAGATAACCCTTTAATACAGGGTCTCTTAAACTCAACAGCACATAAATGAAATGTGAAATCTATTCTCGGTTCCCAGAACACAAGCTGATGTAAATATATAACCACTCATGCCTGGGAGGAATCCACTCGCAAGAGGGAACACAGCCAAATTGATGCTGATGCAGAATTTATGTTCAGTTAGGAGTTACGAGAGTAAATCAATGTGCAAGATGGGTATGTAAATTATTAACTTAGCTGCCATTTTAACAACAAAAAACAGTAAGTCAAACACAGACTGTATGTGTACAGTCGAATGTAATCATTGAAACTCATTTAATTGAAAGTAATTCTAGGATGCTGTATCAAATATCAAATATATGTTGTAACTGTTCTTATTTTTGTTTGTTTGTTTCTAACATGTGGTCATTTCGAATTTAATGCCACCAAGACATTTCAAAGACATTTTATACCGACTCCTGTGTTGTTTCACCTCATCTTTTCTTAAGATGATCTGTAGCTTATTGGGAAGTGAGGAGACCGGTGTCTTGGCAAAGCCTTTTTCATTTCCTAATGCTCCGTACATCACCAGGAGGGGACAGGTCTGAAAAGTAGGACAACTGCTAGACTGCACCATATGCACGTGTGTATCATTTAGTATTAAAGTTGACTTCAGATATGAAGGTTCCTTAAGACACGTGCATTAATGCAACCTAATTGTATCACAGATGCTGGCTTTTGAGCTGTGTGGTAAAACAAGCCAGATGTTGCCCCTATGCTCATCATTTCCTCAGAGTATTGCAAGTTTAGTTCATTCAGACCAAAGGACAGTTTTCCATTTCTTCTTAGTCCCTTTGAAGTGATTTTAGTAGAAGAAAAGGCATTTCTGGATCTTGTTCATGGTTTTTTTTTCTTCTTTGTATACTTTGATCTTGAATCTGTGGATGGTGGAATGAAAAATGTTTTTTGGAAGTGTTCATGAGCCAACGAGGTGAATTAAAAACAGAAGTGTAACTGTTTTTAATGCAGTGCTGCTTGAAGGCCCTTTTTAACAGAATAAGTGGGCTTTAATCTAAAAAAAAATACCCCTGAGAATTCACACAATTACAAGGAGGCGAAACCATAGACAGTATAAGAGACGGACAGAGCCACTGTGACATCACTCACTGGTTAGTGAAGCTGAGTGTTATCACCATCTCGTTGTTTTGAAACCGGAAGAGACAAAAAAGGGGCCAGTGCTGAAATCTCTGACTCTTAATAACGACCACTTTACAAAATGAACTTGATATTTTATTCAGTATGACCTGAAACAAGCGACTCACCTGATCAGGAAATGTTTGCTGTGGGAGTCGTGTGTTTTTGTCTCACAAACCTTTGTGCAATCACAGGACTTCCATGTTGGTTTCACTTTTCAAAAAACACATCCATTTTCAGTTTCTATGGTCTAAACACAGCATAACTTAAAAAAAAATAAAAGATCACATTATTTACAACCCCACCAGTTAAATGACAGATTTGTATTGGAAATCTCAGGATTTGTGCTCATGCATACATAGATGTTATGTGATAAATTTCTCTCACTGTGGGGAAATTGCACAGACTCAGTGGTAATTGGAAAGTCACATGAAATCAAAGGAACTATTATTGTATTATACGTCTTTGCAGCCCTTCACTGCACCTGCCTTTATATGTGCTATGCCTTGTGGTCTCTCAGCCTGGAGAATGGTCTCCAGAAAGCAGAATACTGCCGATAGATTTAAATTAAGGTTGTTTAGCTCTTTTGCACATGTGAAATATGTGTTTTTATACTAAGTTGGACTCCCTTTTTTCTTCAAAACTGCTTTCATTCTTTGAGGTATACATTCAACAAGATGCTGCAAACATTCCTCAGAGATTTTGGTCTATATTAACATAATGGCATCACACATGCTGCACATTTGTTGTGAATTTTTCATTCTAACACATCGTAGAGGTGTTTTTTGGATGGTGGAGGCCATTTGAGCAGCGTGAATTAATTGCTATGTTCAAACAACCAGTTTCAGATGATTTAAGCTTTGTGACATGGGGCTATCAGACAATGGGCACATGAAGGGATGGTTCAACGGGTTCAACAAGTATCCTCAGATAGGCTGTGGTGTTTACACAATGCTCAGTTAGTATTGAAAAGTGTATCAAGATAATACCCCCCACACCATTACACATCCAGTAGCAGTCTAAGCCACAAAGCACCTGAACCTATCCAAATGTCAAGGCCCTTCAGACCAAGCCACATTTTTCCAATTTTCTATTGCCCAATGTTGTTGATCCCATCTGCAAAGTTTCCTATTCTTAGCTGACAGGAGTGGCCTCCTGGTGTGGTCTTCTGCTGTTGTAATCCACCTGCTTCATGGTTCAACATGTTGTGCATTCACAAATGCTCTTCTGCATGCTTTGGCTGTAACCAGAGGTAATTTGAGTTATTTTTGCTTTCCTATCACCTCAAAGGAAGCTGATATTCTTTTCAGATCTCTGGCATTAACAAGGCATTTATTTTCTCCCAGAGAATTGCTGCTCACTGGATACTTTCTCTTTTCCATTGGGGAGACGGTTGTGTGGGATCATCACAGTAAATAAGCAGTTTCAGAAATGCTCAGAGAAGCACATCTGCCATGTTAAAAGTCACTTAAAACACCTTTCCTCCCAATTCTGATGCTCAGTTTGAACTTCAGCAGGTGTTCTTGACCCTGTCCACATGCCTAAATGCACTGAGTTGCTGTCATGTGATTGGCTGATTAGATATTTGCATTGTAATCCGTTAAACAGGTGTAACTAATAAAGTGGCTGGTGAGTGCATGTATAAATAAGTCCAGTGTCTCTAACAAGTTAAAGTGTTTCCTTCTAAAGGAGTATGATGTGTCACTGTGAAATCGTTCTCGCTTCCTTGACTTTTTGTTACTTCTTTGCTTTAATAATGATGCTGCTGCTGGTTTCATGCTTCCTCAAAGCCTTGGTTTATGTGTGTGTGTTCTATGTTCCTGTGTCTGTGTGCGTTTGTATTGACTTTGTAGTATTGATCGGATAAAGCAGCAGGGTGGTCCTGCACTTAGTCATCAGCACATCCTGAAGCTGAAGAAAAGCCCTGTTTCTCAGAACCTGGCAAACAAAAGCGGTGAAAGTTAAATCGGCCGTATTAAACTGCTCCTCTCAGTCATTTATTTATGGAAAAAATGAATCTCTCCGACTGGCTGTTGCTCTGCAGGGCCAATCTATGAGTAACACATCTCCCATCTGTGTAATTCACAAACTGACCTCAGCTGTTTGACTTATTGATTTTTGCTAGAGTGGGACTCCTAAAGCATCCCTCCCCTGCTGTTGGTGGGACTCCATCCAGAACATAAGGTGTTCCGGCTCTCTGGCTCTGGCAAATCCTGTGGTCGTCCCGGGGTTACTGCGGGAAGGGAAGAAGGTTCTGCCTGGCTGGGCCGCCGGGTGCCCCGAGTGTGTCTGCATGGGATGGCTCCCACAGGGTCCACTCCCACAGATCATTATTGTCCATGAATAGCTGCTGCATTGCAGATGGAGAGAAAAGGGGGACGTGAAGGAAGGAGCGTAGTAATGGATGGATGATAGTAATGGCTTATAGAGAAGAAGAGTAAGCTCATGTGCATGGGCCAAAAACAAGAGACATGTCTGTCTAAGATTGTGCATGTGTGGTGAAATCTTATTCTCAAGGAAAACTCAGGCCTTCCCGCTGTGGTGATTTGAGGCAGTGCAGGCTATTTTCAGTATCTGCGTAAGAAACAAATCATCACATCAGTGTATTGCAGCCAGCTTCCAAAAAGTGTAAGATTGTTCAGAGGCAATAACATGGACGGCGACTCAGAGAAATAAGGGTGCAGAAAGGAGTGAGTGAACACCATTAGACAAGGTGAGTAAGAAGATGATGAAGAGGTTGTGTCCACCGCCTCATTACATTTTAGAGTCTCTGATTACCATGTAATGATTGCTGCAGCCTCACAAACCTTCGTGTTCACTGAAAGCTACAAAGACACCTGTTTGTCTCTTAGCAGCTCTGTAACGACTTATTACAAATTATCCTATGTAACCTGAACCGTGCCCTGTTGTTGCAACCAGAGTCTTAACACTAAAGCTCTTTTTTTTTTTCAAAGGTGAATACCAAAATTGTTACTATGTGAAATTCAGCCTCACACTAGTGGGATGTTTGTTGCATTTACTTGAAAATCACAAAATTAACTGTGGCGTCACCCGCTGAACTCCACATTTGGAAGGTTTTAGCTGTTTCCCTGTTGCTTTATTTTGGAGCCAGATGTGGATTAAAGGGTGGAGCAGTAGCTTGGTTGGCAAGCTGCACTCATAAGCTGCGTGGGTGCAATGCGCACACACATATCAGCTAATTAGCGTGGACTTTAAAAAAAAAAAACTACAAGAATTTCCCTCAGCAAAACTGAAGTACCACACAGTGAACCGTAATTTGTTAGATAGTCCTTTAAAAATACACACAAATGCAGTTATGGGGTTCCTTAAAGGTCACTGTTGTCTGTGAATTCTACTGACATACACCTGGGGGGACAAGAGAGGTGACAAAGAGAGACCAGGTAGGGTGGAGCAGGTGGAGATGAATATGATTTGTGATTTATGCAGTGTTGGGTAAGTTACTTTAAATTAATAACTTAGTTACATTACTAGTTACTTCTATCAAAAGTAACTCAGTTACTTCAAGTTACTCGTTACTTTCAGAGTAACTAGTTACTAGGGAAAGTAACTTTGGTTTTACTCAGAATTCTCTTGTTAATGTGTTGCTTCCGTAACTGGATACCCAGCAAGATTGCCAGTCTTCTAGCTTGCTTACTTGCCACAAGTGCACTGTGCCACCTACCAATAGAAAGGAAAAAATAATGTGCACATTTCCACGAGAGAAATCCCACGCCTGATTCTATCCTAGCCTGTTTTTTACATCCAACACAAAAAACTGCAGTCGTGGTGCTTTTGATTGTACTCAGAACTCGGAAATTCTGCCTTCTGATGTAGGTAACACCAGATGTAGGTAACACCAGACTGAAGATGAGCTGCATACAGAGCTGGACTGGGACAAAAAAATTGTCCCGGGCATTTTGACTAAAGACCGGCCCACCATTATAGGAAAAACCATAAAGCCTTTGAATGAAAATAAACACACAGTGATGTACACTGTTCTGATGGTAAATATGTATCAATCTATCAATCGTTTGTTGTAAGACTCAGATAGTTATTTTCTTTAAAAGTGAGACATTTTAAATGAGAATAAGAAAGTATTTCCTTGTGCCCCCCTTTCCCTTTTAATGCCCTACATGGACCCCTGGCAACACTTTGCTAGACCCGCCCCTGCACAGTTACCAGCTGTCAGCTACTTAGAAAAGGATCCTGGTGTTATTTGTCTCTCAGAAACAGTTCATAACTTCTCTTCAACTCATTCATGTTAACTAAAAGGTAAACCTGTTTCTCCATCACAGCTCTGATGATTCAGGAAGGACATCTCCTGGTTTCATTTTCATGTTTCCCTCTCACCACATAACCAAACCGATATCATGACCAGCAGGTTTACAGCTGTGGCTCCAGCCAACATCAGCTGATACTAGAAATTAATATTAAATAAATTCTAACAACAGCTGATCAAGCTTAAAAGTGCTGCTGTTGTTTAGCGTGACATCCGCTGGTTTCCTCTTTCTGGCGCAAAGCGGACGATAAATAAACAAGAGAGAAAAGCCGATCAGCTGATCATTGATCAGTTTCATGATTGAAGTAGAAACAGGAGAGGGAGGGGGGAGAATGAGAGGAGAAGAGGCAGCTGTGCAGCGTAAACACAGAATAACTCCAGCTTTGTGTCTTTTTCATTGTAGCTGAAGTCCGGGACAAACTGTTCCTTTTCACCTCAATACGAAACGCGTAATATTTTCTCTGAATACCAGACAATTCCGTTTTTTACGGGACGGTTGGCAACTCTAATAATTAAACTTATGAACAAAATAAAGTTCAACATCAGTAACATAGCACCACCCAGCTGTATAGAAACTCCGTCATGCTAGCTAGCATGCAGTACGAAAAAGTCAGCATAACGAAAATAAACTCCACCTAAACTTGGTTCATATCTGACCCAGGTGGACTGCAGGTTATAACTTCTTACCTGAAGTTCAGTTCACCTGACACTCTCGGACCAGCGGCCACTTCGGGTCTCTCCTCTTGCCTCCCTTTTCCTTCATCCACCTGCTGGCCTCCACCACTTGCTATTGTTATTGAATCTGTGGAAGCTCCGCAATAGCCACCACACGAAGTAACGAATAACGAGCCTATCTAAATCCCAGTAACGAGTAACGCGTTCCTGATTTTGGCATAATAACTAGTTACCGTGCTCGTTACCACAATAATAACGTAGTTACTGTAACGCGTTACTTAATAACGCGTTAGTCCCAACACTGCATTTATGACAGAAGAAAAGTAGCAAGAGTGAAAGGGAAAGTTTATAAGATGGCAGTGAGGCCTACTGTGATATATGGTTTGGACACAAAGAAAGAAAAAGGTGGAGCAGGAGGTGCTAAGATTTTTATTGACGTTGACCAGGATGGTGCAGTATTAGAAATGAGTGTATCAGATGGACACTTTGGAGAAACGGCTGACATGGTCCTCCATGTGCAGAGGAGGGATACAGGATACACCGGACAAAGGATGTTGGAAATTGGAAGAAGTTGGAAAAAGAGGAATACCATGGATAAGATTTGTGGATGTAGAGAAGGCAGAGAGATGAGGATGCTAGGGATGGGGTGTTTCACTGTGGCAACGTCTAAAGGGAGCAGCCAAAATATGAAGAAGAAGAAAGCAGCTATGCATAGAATGAAGTCATACAGTTTGTTAATGAAGAAATTTAATACCCACATCAATATGTTACTGCAGCTCAAGCTCAAGGTAATTATTTGGTTAATAGTAGCTTAGTTCTTGGCCACATGAGGAGGAAGCTGAGTTGGAGCGTATGGGCCTGTGCAGGTAAGACTATGGGTACCCCTCACATCTCTTTGGAGCTAAAAAGAGGTTATTCTTTAGCTTGTATAGGTAGTTGGAAAGCACGATTCTGCTACAATTAATATTAATTTGTTGAGGCTATTCTGCACTAACAGTCGATCGTTTTTTGTACTTTGGGGGAAAACATGGCAAAAAGTTCTTAAACAGCACTTTTCTACTCTATCTAAACACTCAAAGTGCTTTACACAACATGCCTATATCTAAGTTCATTAAGTGCTTTTATCTAACATTCACACTCCAATCAAGGCATCAGAGAACACCTCAGGGTTCAGTATCGTGCCCAAGGTTACTTTGGCACAAGGGCTACGGCAGCCAGGTACTGAAACACCAACCTTCCGACTAGTGGCTGACTAGTCTACCTTCTGCACTACAGCCACCCCCAATCTCTCCTGCTTTACTTCCAGCTTAAGTTATTTTTGCACTTTTATTACTGTAATTATGGATTTTACCCTGTAGCCTGTAAAGGTGGCCCACTGCACAGGTTTATTAATTATACAGGGTGTGACTGTGGAGTTTGGTTTTTAACCTGTGATTTGGGGACTTGTGCATGTGTGAGTGCAAGCCAAACTGCAACAGTTTGACAGTATTGCCTCTCCTCTTGTGTTTTTTTTAATAAAAGTGCAACGTGAGTTAGGTCAAATACCCCCATTAATACTTTTTAAAGCTAAAAAAGTTTTAAGTTGTAAGAATTTTTTGAAGTAGTATCAAAGAGCAACAACAAAATGTTCACTCTGCCAACTCTGTATTTTGCAGCAGGTTGTAAACATGCATTTTAAGGCTGTACCGTTAGACATTTTAACATGGCTGCCCGTGGGGACTGACTTTAGGAGGCAGCCTCAGGCACCAAGTGAAACAGCACTTTTTCTTTTTTTCAGCTTTGAAGGTTGCATCCTTTTAGTTAACAAGCAATTTCACATTTTTCACGGACTTCTTACATTTTCCAGAGTGGTCTGGGATTAATCGATAGAACCAAAAATTACTTTATCGATCCTGAAAACAGTTAGCAGCAGCCCTAGTTGGTCGTTATTTTCATTTTGATCGACTAATCGACCTCAGCGCGCACAACAAACTGCCTGTCTGCTGGCTTCCATCTCCTATTAATTAATATCGACTGATTGTCTGGTCTGTTGAGTAATGACGGGGAAAAAGACGGTGATGGTGATGGTCCACTCTCTTTCAGCTCTGTGTCATTTGGCAGAGCTGTGACATGAACGTGTCTTTGTGGCAGATGTTTGTGGTTACTTGAAATGCTCTGGCTCTTAAGAGTAGATCTCCTCCTCCTCTCTCCCTCTCTCTCTTTGTGTGTCTGTATACTCCGCTATATTCAGCTCACTCCTCCAGTCGCGGTTACCGGGCGTGCGGTTGCCAGGAGAGACGCGCGTGCAGTGCAGTGTACAGTTTTAACGGCAGAGCGGCACGGGATCTTCCCCGCCATTTCCTCGTGTCGAGCCCTGGAATGTCGAGTAGCGGCTCGGGCTCTTCCTCGCGGAAGGAGTTCGATGTGAAGCAGATCCTGAGAATCCGATGGAGGTGGTTCGGTCACCCCGCGGTCCCTCCGCCTCACTCCCCGCCGCTAGGAGACTACTTCCCCGGCAGGAGAGCGGGCGGCAGCTCCGGAGACGGACCCTCAGTTAGCGGCTCTAGCAACTCGAATTCAAACAGCGTAAACCCCAGTGCGGGGAGTCACGGCGGTCTGGTGGCCAGTGGCAGCGCTGGGTCTAACCTGTGTAACGGCAGCGGCAGAAAGTTTGCTGATCCGGCTGGGAGTCGGGGCGGTCCGGGAGGAGCGGCAGCTGGAGCGACGGGGAGCTCCTGTCCCCGCTCGTTCAGCCAGCCAGAGTGCCGAAGCTCCTCCGCAGCGCTGTCCTGGGTCTCCCCGCCGCCTCAACGTCGCTCTCGCCCCGTGACGAGCATGGAGCCCCCCGGGGAGGCCCCTGCACCCCAGCTGGTGTCCGAGCCCCCCGGGGTTGAGGAGGAGGAGGCGGCGGCGGCGACAGCAGCGGTGGCGGCAGCAGCATGCAACGAGGAGAACAACAACCACCCGGAAACAGACTCCAGCTCTTGCAGGTAGTAGTAGGGGGATGCTGTTGGCAGTTTCTGACTTTTCAGGTGAAAGTTGTGAGCAGAATTTCTGCACTTAGTTGTGTGAAAGACGCACACTTCCCTGAAAAGTTTAAACAAGAACTCCTCGGTGTTCAACTTATCAGAAGAGCATTTGGCAAGCTGTAATTCTTCTAGTTGGGCTGTTTGCAGTCTAGTGCGTTGTTAAGATGGGATCTACTTTCATTTACGTTGGAATCATGTGTTATAGTAGGCCAAACATTAACGACAAATGAAATGGCTTAAACAAGTACAATAGCTCAAAAGGAAGAAATACAATTAAATAGAAGATGTGAATTTATTCGCAATCATGGCTCAAGAGTTGGGAGTTCGCCTTGTAATCGGAAGGTTGCCGGTTCGAGACCCGGCTTGGACAGTTTCGGTCGTTGTGTCCTTGGGCAAGACACTTCACCCGTTGCCTACTGGTGGTGGTCAGAGGGCCCGCTGGCGCCAGTGTCCGGCAGCCTCGCCTCTGTCAGTGCGCCGCAGGGTGGCTGTGGCTACACTGTAGCTTGCCATCACCGGTGTGTGAATGGGTGGATGACAGGTTGTGTAAAGCGCTTTGGAGTCCTTAGGGACTAGAAAAAGTGCTATACAAATACAGGCCATTTATCATTTATTTTCTTTATTGTTGTTCCTTTTGATCTCTGGCGCACACAGGGTCTATGGAAGCTGAATTCCCCCCTGATGAGTTAATAGAATAAGAAGGCTGTTCAGACAGCATGCTCTCACCACTCTCAACATGCAGACAGATGGAAAGATGGATAGAGAAGGTGAGGGCTGAGTACATTTGGGTGTGGTGCACTGACTTCTCCCTCCAACCAACTAATAACACTTCACCAGTCAGGCTCTGTTATTAGACGATGCATGCAAACACAAACAGAAATTCACTCTTGTGCTTATGGGATTTTCAGAGTCATTTACAATATGACTCTAGGGCTGAGCTCTGCATGTTGCTGCATACTGCACTTGACATTTGTATTGTTTTGTTTTCAGCATCAGAGTCGAAGGCTTTTATTCTTAATCCTTAGGGTTCTGCATGCTTGTGTTCACATGCGGAAAGAAGTGTGTTGCATCTGTGTGACCATCCAGCTGTAGTGGTGTGAAAAAGCCATTTAATTAATAGTTGCCTTGGAGATAGGAAAACAGGGTAATTAGGATGTCCTAACCACACTTATATTATTGTGATGCAGTTGTAAAATACGGGCAATGTTTAGGCAGCTTCTTTAGGTGTGTTTACTATACAGGCAAAATGCGTCTGGTAGCCTTCTATCGTACTCCGTGTTCCCCATACACCTCAGAAAATATAAAAGGTTCATTGGAAACAATGCACGCACATGTGTGCACACACAGCTTTCATCAGAGCCAAAGTTGATATACCTATTTTTTTTAAAAACCGATTCATCTTTGATGTCTCTTCATGAACTTGTTTTCACCGCAAACGTGTATGTTTCTGCTTGTGAAGGAGAAAACTGAGGTCTTAAAAATACCCATTGTTATGCAAGGCTTAATGTCGTATCTTCAGTGACGATGGTAGTCCGGCGGCGCTTACACGGCAAATTACTTCTGCCTAATAGTAACACAAGCACGCACACACACGCACATGCCTCGTTAACACAGGCAGAGAAAATTTTCACTGCACGAGTCTGAATGGAAACGTATACGGACGAAGCCATGTCCTTGCACACATTATTGTTGCCATACCAACCCAGACATTAGTGTATGCTGCATACATGTGTAGCTTTTCAGCATGTTTGTTTTGTGGTGTGTGGGGGTTTGTTTGTGTGTTTCTCTGTGCGATTCATCCTCAGAGAGCTCCTGTGTACAGTGTGATACTCCAAAACACGGGTGGCAGAATCCCAAATGGGATCATGGGAAGGGACGCGCACAGAATCCCAGAGCGACTGAAGGCACTGCTCGGCTCCACTCATCTCCTCCTCTCCTTTTCACTTTCACACCCCACCCAGCTTTCCCTCGTTTAATCCTGGTGTACCTCCCTTACTTACCCTTTTTCTCCTCCTGTCCCACATTCATCTCTGCCCACCCCTGGCCACTCATTGCCCTCCCCCTCCACCCCTTCTTTTTTTCCCTTGCTAATGTGTTGGGAAGTGAGCGTATTAAAGAGGCTGGGAGAGAGACACCCAATGACAGTTGGGCGAGTGCCCTTGCCTGGTGCGGGGGTTTAAAAAATCTGGCTTCATGGTGTTGATTTGCCCTAGACACACACTCTCTCTTCCTCCTTTCTCTCTCTGTCCATATTGAGTGGTTGCCAGGCTCAGTTAAGGGGACTGGAAGGCAGCGTTCCCCTACTTCAAAGCCGTCTCCTCTGGCAGTATTTAGCCACACCATTCGTCTACAGACACACATCCACACACACACACATGCACATGCTAGAGAGCAGGAAAGCCAGCCAAAAAGCCTCCTTGGAGGGTTGGAACGGGATAGGAAAGAGGGAGAAAATTGAGGCAAAGATTAATGTTGGGATGAGGTGGAATGAAGAGAGTGAGTAATGAGATTAGTTGGAGATATGAAAGTTGGAACAGGACAGAGAGAGAATGCACATAGGCAGAGATGAGCCTGGCTGTATCACATGTAGGGATGGGTACCGGTATCCGGTGCCATTCTGACATAAACGGTAGTAACCAGACCGAAAAGCAGCACACATTTCGGTGCTTTATTTCGGTGCTTTTTTTCCCCTGAGATGTCATACACTTTGGATTCCAGCCAATCATTTTACCTTTGCAAGGATAGTAGGCGGGCCCAGGTACATACGTTCTTTTAGAGCAGAGCTACAGATTAAAAATGCCCAAAGCGAAGTGGTCAAAGTCTGGCTGTACTTCTCAGTAAAAGATGCAAACTCAACAGCCAGCAACAAGTGCTTTAAGGTGATACTGTGCAAAGGAGGTAACTCCTCGAATCTGATGAAACACCTGGCGACGCATAGCGTTTTGTTAAAAGCCGAGAAATATGCCGTAATTGATAGCTTGCTGCGAGACCTCACATCGTGCACCTCTACTGCGGGTGTGGTGCCTGTTATCGGACCCGGAGTTAGCAACATCCCCCAAAAACCCGAAGATTAGAGTCCTGGCCCCTAGCCCTGCCAGTGTAGCAGAAATGATGAGGATGATGATGGCAGCAGCAGCCGTTCTTCTCCACGTGAGTAGCTTAATGTTGTTCGTGTGTAATTTACGTTGAGTAGGCTAACCACGTTATTACATTAATGCATGTAAGGTGAACTAGCAAACACAGTCGTAGTTACATGCGGCTGTCTTCTTATTTGATGGCACATACTCCCTTCACCCTGACCAAAAAGGCTAAAATGACCAAAGAAAAAGTGGAAAACAGCTAAACATGAGAGGTTTTTGGACAAAGTTTGTTTTTTTTCCATTGATTAAGCACTGCTTCCAGCCAAGAGTGATGCCATATATGCCCCATAGCTGCAGAAAAGTCTAACATTGTTATCTTTTTACAAAAAAACAGCTGAACATGAGAGGTTTTTGGACCAATTTTGTGTTTCTTTAAGCACCAGTTCGAGCACTGTTTAAGCACCGGCACCGTTTCAAAAGTACCGGTTTGGTACTGGTATCGGATAAAACCTAAACGATACCCATTCCTAATCACGTGATTATACTAAATATGTGCATAAACGCACCAGGTGCACATTATTTTCTTTTTTTTAAACAGAGTGAGAGTTTGTTCATTAAAGTCACAAATGAGTTCTTATCTCGTAAGACCTAAGCTTGCATTAACTTGGTTTGAAACGGTGACCTTGTTATGCCTGCTCTAACATCAAGCAGGTGCGGACCTCCGCTTAAGAGGTCGCTTTTCTGTCCACATAAATGTAAATCTGCCGGTTATTGATAAATAAAGAGTCTTTAGCTAGAAAAATGGTTCATTATGTTAGGGCTATCAAAAACCCAAACAGAGTTGAGCCATTAAATCTTGTGTTACATCTCCAGTCTCTCTAGATCCTTGTCGGGCTTGAGCATCTGAGAGTTTTGTATTTTTAAGACATTTTTATAGACACAAGCGCTAACTATTAAGCTGGCTTATATATGTTGTTAGCTCACCGTTATTACAAAGTGTTAGACATGGAAACAGCCTGGCTCCATATGGAGTGGTTCACACATTCGCCTAACAAGCAAAAGATCCTGATTTCGAGAGGAGAATCAGATCCCATGGGGATTGCATCAGGAAGAGTATCCGGTGTGAAAATGGAAGCAGCTGGAGAATGGAGAAAAGTTGCTAAAACAAAAGAACTTTTTTTTAAGGAAGAAAATGACAACTAGATGAATGTTAGAACTTAACAACACTGACCCTCAGTTGTTCAGCTCACATCTGTCCACTTATGTTCCCTAATTAAGGTAGGATAAATCATTCACTGCTCTCACTCTCCTGGATGCGCCGTTAACCCCTCGGCAGCGTTGTATCTAAAGGTGGAAAGCCAGCTTTGCTTTCTGTGTCACTCGGGAGACAAAAAGTGGTAATGTTGATTTTATTTTCCACAACAGATTTCATTTTCACACACAAATGTTCTAATTTATTTTTATATTCAATTATAATCACATTAAGAATATTTGCAACAGCCTCATTATATGCAGTAGCAGGTTATTAGGTTTGATGCTGAGCAGGCGATAGACAGTATATTGAAGGTGGCTGTAGCCACTCTGGGGTCACACTCCAGTTTGTAGACTATTGTTTTGAATCCTTAAGTTTTTTGTTTCTTTGTTTTTTAGCTAGGACTAGCTAGGGGTGGGTGATATATCCTCAAATTTTCATCACATTATTTCAAGGAAATTTGCAATAATTATATTTATGACAAGATGCCAGCAGCAACAGCATTAGATTTGCTGCTGGCAACTCTAAAAGGCAAAAGCTGCTGGCTTAATACTTAACCTTGGAAGTTTTCAGGAGTCTGCACAGTATTGTCACATAATACAGTTTAAACTGAAATGTAGTTTCTTTCTGGGATGTTGTATCTTGGGTCGAGCTATTTAACCAGCTACTTAAAGCGCTTCTGTTGCACCATTTCCATCCACTGGGTTGCACATCAGCTGTTGCTAGCACATCCTCCTCCAGCCGAGCCTTTGTAGTCTGGTTGTACTCGATGATGCCTCAAACTATGAAGCAAATTTGTCGTTTACACCTTTAGCAAGAAGCAAGCAAGCAAAGTGTGCTGCTTTTGTTGGAGGTTGTTGAAGTAGCTTTCTTCTCTTTTTAGTTACTAAACCGTCATCGGGGAGCTAACCTGCTCTCACTCTCAAGCATGCCTGGTATTGTGTCGTTGCCAGGCTTGCTAGGGAACGTGAGGGTGTGGTGTTGCTATATCACTGATATTCTGATATGATGTAAAAATCTGTGGTGGTATAATCACGGACAGGATGACTTGACACAGCCCTAGTGTGAGCTTTTCAGCAAGGTGCATCACTCTGATATTAGTTTTCCTAAGCAAAGGAGTTTTTCTTTTTCCACCCCGAAAGAGCCAAAGAAAAGTCATAAACTTTGTAATAAATCTCTTTTTTTAACCATGAGTATTGGTTTTGTTTTCATTTACTCAGTCTACATTTCTGTTTATTAAAAGGCTAAAAATAAGAGGGAAGTTCATAAAGTAACAGTAAAACGGTCTCTTCTCCTGTATTGTGCATGCATCAATTATGTATACATGCTTAGTCACTGCCTAAAATGCCCTTTCTGAGTTGGGTGGGGGAACAAAAATACACTTTTAATTAAGATGCAGATTTTGTCTGTAGAAAAGCATCTCAACGGAAAATGTGTATACCCATAAACAGAAAGAAAAGGATGCATCCATCTTTTTAATATACAGTCTATGTTGTATACAGGACCTTTGGAGGTTGCCGTGCTCAAAACAGTTGCCTGCTATGTCTGAGGAAAACAGATAAGACTATTGGGACTCAACACAAAACAGTAAAAGCTGTAGGATGGAAAATCTAAAACAGTGAACACAAATAACCATGTAAAAATTCATGGTCAGGTGGTAATTCCCCAGTACTAAAAAAAAAAAAAATTTTAACTACACATTCTTTTGAGCTAATGAATCCTATATTTAATGTCAGTGCTGTAAAACATTTTCATCTCACAAAGAAATTCAGAGGAAATGTCTGTCTGTATTTATTTATGTGCAAACATGTATAAAAAAATATGGATCGGGAAATATGTATAGCAACTTCAAGTGCCAAGTGATAGTTTTTTTTAACATGCTACACCAATACGTGACAATGATTTCTGAGTAAATAATCCAATCTCTAAATTGTTTTGTACAAAAGTCACATTTTGTAACACCTTTTCCACAATTTATGTCTGTGTATCTCTTTCTACCTTTCTCTTTATTCAATCCTGGTAGAACGAACATGCAAGTGAAAAATTGCAATTTAAGACAGTTTGACTTGAAACAGCTTGAGCTTTGAGCACACACACACACACACACACACACACACACACACACACACACACACACACACACACACACACACTTCACTAAAAGAGTGTGAGTTCTCTCCTGACTGTGGAGTTGAATTCATATTATCCTTGGAGTAACAGTTTATTTTTATGTCTTTGTGCTGCAGGGCCAGTCCTGCCTCTTCTGCTGTTAAATTAAAAATGGAAGTACAGCACTGGCTCACATAAATTAAATGCTGGTTTGGGAGTCATGATGGCTGATAATTCACAGGGTAGCTCATCTCTGACAAACACGTATGCACAAATAAACTCAACAGTAATGTCGAAGCCTTCCTGGTCCTAAACTCTGCTCTGTCTCCTGTTGTTGGTATAAATGCAAGGAAACTGGTTGCCATTAGGGAGCAGAGTAAATTACTGCATATCCTATGGGCTTAGCTCCCATAGCTATTTAATTGGCAGATTTTCTTTAAAGAGGGCTAAATTTATCTGGCCATTTACTCCTAGTAATTGAACCATTAAAGATCTTTTGTCTGCTCCTGGCGACATACAAAGAGGGTACATTAGATGACTCAGAACAGCTGGTGTAGCTCTCTTCACACATCTGTCTCTTTGTTCACCAATAAATCCACTGAAAGTTACTGTCTCTTTCTCTTTCTGTCTTTGTCCGTGTGTGTTTGTTGGATGTTTGTCCTTGTCTGTGTGCCATTGTGTGGGCGCAGGACGTCTAACAGTAGTGCCACGCTGTCCTCATGTGTGTCAATGGAGCAGTGCGCGTGTCCGGAGGAGTGCATGTTTACCGCTCTGTCCCATGCTGATGTCACCTTCCGCAAGATGGAGGGCTACCTGCGGACTAGACAGCTTTGTGATGTCATACTGGTGGCTGGGGAGAGGCGAATACCTGCTCACAGGTAGGAGCAAAGGAGCACTAAAATTCTAATACACGGACAGCAAAGGCTGTGATGCTAATGGTTATTGTCATTACTACTACATTCGGTAACACTTTGTAATGCGGTTTGCAATTAAGAGCGTAATTCCCCTGCAATTGAATGGATCTTTAGTGTACTGTATTTGAAATTACAGTGTAATTCTATTTACTTACAAATACTTAAAGTAGATATGCTACAATAAATAATAATACTATGAGTTAATTTTTAATTTAAGCAATGTATAAGTAATTTTAGGTAGTACATGACTTCTAGGTATTTTACAGGAAACGACACTCATTTTGAAAGTTGTATCTAATAATGGTTGTGAAAAAACAAAAATGAAGTTAGACTTTGTTTCCATCATCAAGGTCACATAAGCCTGCAAATTCTGATGGTATTTATTATTATTTGTTATTTATTTTTAATATAGAAGGGAAGAACGATCCTTATCACACTTATAATGGTAAAATACAAGAATAATTGAATAATAGAATATCGATCCTCCACATCAACATAATGAATATTATATAAAGATGTAAAAAGCCAAGATCCACTCTGTAAAATGTAAAATATTGTTTGTTTTTCTGCAAAAGGACAGTGAAATTGTACACTAGTACTTAAATTTAGTTACAGTATAATTATTTATTAGTTTTCTGTAAAGAAAAAAAATGACTTACCTTATTCTAGTGTAGCTACCTTTAAGTATGTGCATTTAAATATAATTACATTGTAATTTCAAATAAAATATATGGAAGTTCCAATAGTGCCCTTAGTCACAGGCTGTATTATAAAGTGTAAGTGATCAAAGAACTGACCTCACAGCCCATTGTTCACTCAGTGGGCTAGTTTCAGTCATTGTGTAAATGTACTGTTCATAAGGTTGGGGAAAAGTCACTTGGATGAATGACGAAACATTTCTCCCACTGAAAACGCTACGTCCAGATGAACACAATCAAACTTTTGGGATATAAAGTGTAACCTTTGTAAAATTTGTTAGTTTTGTTTGTGATTAATAATGATAATGATTTCCCAGAGCCTGATGATGGTTTCTGTAATAAGTTCAAAATCCTTACAAGAGTAAATCAAATTGAAATGCTGATGCTCTGATCAATGAGTAGCCGGCTGTCATTACTGCATTATTACAGTAAATGATTACATTATTTAAAAAAGCACTTAGTAGTAATAGTCAGCCCACGCCTGTCTTTGTATGTGGATCTCTTTAAGGAGTGGTGACTGTTTCTGAAGTCTGTAATAAGTCTTGTGCTCAAAGACTTCCCTTAGTTCCCAAAAATAAAAAACTGAAGGAACACAAAGGTTAAAGTGTGCAAATTATTTCAACTTGACGAAAGTGAGTATTTTATCTGCACTCCAGCTGAAATATTTGTAAACACACATAAAAGTCTTCTATAACAGTGGGTGTAAAGGAAGATGAAAATCCAAATAGCATTAAAGTTAAGCTGCACACACAGGGAGCCATTCAGTCGTTGTGTATGGCTGTGAAGCTGACAGTTTGATTTCGTGGCCATTATAAAACTCCGCCCTTTTGGCCTGACCTCCTTATCACCACACTGGGAACAACAAACCTTTCAAGTTAAGACTCTGCTTGTCAGGTTTCGTAGATCGGACTCACGCGCAGACCACTAGTGTCTTCAAAAGGTGCATTTATTTACAGTGTTTCCTACAGTGGAATTCATATATACACATAATAGTGTCAAAGGAAAAAGGGGCCGGGGTTCCAGGGTCCAGGAGTGAAAGAGGCAGGAGTCCAGGAAGGGAAAGTTTCCATTCAGTCCTAGCACATCTCCTCTCCTTTATCTCTCTTGCTCCCGTTCAGTCGCCAGGCACAGGGGAAGAACAAGTCCAGAGGCAATCTATGCACAGGCAGAAAAAAAACCATTAGTCTCCTGGTTCAGACATGCTCATAAACTGACTTTACAAAATACAGGACGACTGACGCTGATGACTCAACGATCCAGCGACGAGTAGAGCAGACTCGCCCTCTTAAGAAGGATTCCAATCTTTCATGATCGGCGACAGATGTGCTGATCACCTCCAGGTGCGTAGGCCAGGGGCAGGAGCCCATACTGAGCTCCGCCCCGGCAGGAGAAAGAGAGAATGGAAGAGGGCGAGAGAGAAAGGGAGAGCAGAGGTGAGAGAGAAAGGTAAACAAAAACAAAACACCTGACGGCTGTCAGCTGACGAGGAGCGGAGACCATGACAGTACCCCCCCCTCAACGAGAGCCCCCCGGCGACCCACCAGGCTTGTCCGGATGCAGGCGGTGAAACTCCCGGAGCATGGGCACATCCAGAACGGCCGCCCGAGGGACCCAGGAGCGCTCTTCCACGCCATAACCCTCCCAGTCAACCAGATACTGACAGCCACGCCCACGGCGCCGAGAGTCCATGATGCGAGTGATGGAGTAGGCCGGCAAGCCATCCACGAGCCGGGCGGGAGGAGGGGGCCTGGAAGGAGGGCACAGAGGACTAGACCGGACAGGTTTGAGTTGTGAAACATGGAAAACATCATGGATTCTCATATTGCGAGGGAGTCTTAACTTCACAGAGACAGGATTGACCAAGGCGGAGATTTCAAAAGGGCCAATGAAGGTGGGTGTAAGTTTCTTAGATTCAGTCCTGACCGGAACAAAGCGGGTAGAAAGCCATACCTTCTGGCCGACAGAGTATTCGGGCGCTGGAGTCCGGTGCCGGTCTGCGATGCGTTTGTTGTTCTCCTTCGTGCGCAGTAGGGCCGCTTGAGTTGCCCGCCAAACTCTGCGACACCTGCGCAGATGAGCCTGGACGGAGGGTACAGAGTGCTCACCTTCCACAGCAGGAAAAAGAGGAGGCTGATATCCCAAGGAAGCTTCGAATGGAGACCGGCCGGTGGCAGAGGCAGTCAAGCTGTTATGGGCGTACTCGATCCACGGCAACTCCTCACTCCAGATGGTTTGATTGGTGGAGGCGACGCAGCGCAGGGCGGTCTCCAGTTCTTGGTTGGCCCGCTCGGATTGGCCGTTGCTCTGAGGATGATAACCCGAGGATAGACTGACCTTTGCGCCCAGGGAGTTGCAGAACTCTTTCCAGACCCGAGAAGTAAATTGAGGCCCTCTGTCGGACACTATGTCTTCCGGGATCCCATGCAGGCGGAAGACGTGAGTGGCGAGTAGGCGTGCAGTCTCTAGAGCTGTGGGAAGCTTAGGCAGAGCAATGAAATGAGCCACTTTAGAGAAACGATCGATTATGGTGAGAATGACAGTGTTACCTGCTGATGGAGGTAACCCGGTGATGAAGTCCAGTGCTATGTGAGACCATGGCCTGGAAGGAGTGGATAACGGATGGAGCTGACCCGCCGGGGGTTGGTTCGATGGTTTGTTTCGGGCACAGACCGTACAAGCAGTGATGTATTCCCGAGTATCTTGGGTGAGTGAGGGCCACCAGAAGTACCGCTGGAGAAACTTGACGGTGCGATGTATCCCTGGGTGGCATAAGAACCGGGCCGTGTGAGCCCATTGCAGAACCTGGGATCTGACAGAGCGCGGAACATAGAGTCGGTGGACGGGCCCCCCTCCCGGATCCGGTTCGGCTATCTGAGCCGCCCGGATGGCCGCCTCGATCTCCCAGGTGATGACCCCAATAGTACAGGTTGCCGGCAGAATGGAATACGGATCCGCCTTTTCGTCAGCAGCGGAAAACTGACGGGAGAGAGCGTCCGGCTTGACATTTCGGGAACCGGGTCTGTAGGTGATTGAGAAGTGAAAACGGGTGAAAAACAGGGCCCATCTGGCCTGTTGGGCGTTGAGACGTTTCGCCGTTTGAAGGTAGGCCAGGTTTTTGTGATCGGTCCAGACCACGAAGGGTTGAGTGGTGCCCTCCAGCCAATGCCGCCATTCTTCCAGGGCGAGCTTAATCGCCAAGAGCTCCCGATCGCCCACGTCGTAGTTACGTTCTGCAGGGGTGAGACGACGGGAAAAATAGGCACAAGGGTGCATCTTACCTTCCCTCTGTTGGGAAAGGACGGCCCCCACCCCTGAGTCGGATGCGTCGACCTCTACCACGAACTGAAGAGTGGTATCAGGTTGGACCAGGATGGGCGCTGAAGCAAACCGTTTCTTGAGCTCCTGAAAGGCTGATTGGACAGCGTCACTCCACTGAAAAGCAAGCTTGGGAGAGGTTAACTGAGTTAATGGTAAGGCAATCCTGCTAAAGTCCCGTATGAATCTCCTGTAGAAGTTAGCGAAGCCAAGGAAGCGTTGCAACTGGCGACGGTTGTTTGGTTCTGGCCAGTTCACAACAGCCTTGACTTTCACAGGGTCGGGTCGAAGATCTCCCCGCTCGATTATGTACCCTAGGAAGGCAACCGAGGGCACATGAAACTCACATTTCTCGCTTTTGACGAACAGCCGGTTCTCCAGAAGGCGTTGCAGCACCAGCCGGACCTGGGTCTCGTGTTCCGCCTGGGAGGAAGAGAAGATCAGAATGTCGTCTAGATAGACAAACACAAATCGGTTAATAAAGTCCCTTAGAACATCATTGACCAGAGCCTGGAATACTGCAGGTGCGTTAGTGAGGCCGAACGGCATGACCAGATACTCAAAATGTCCAAGGTGGGTATTAAACGCCGTCTTCCATTCATCGCCATCCCGAATCCGGACCAGGTGGTAAGCGTTTCTCAAGTCCAGCTTGCTGAAAATGACGGCGCCCTGGAGAAGTTCGAAAGCGGAGGTGAGCAGGGGCAGTGGATATTTATTCTTGACCGTAATGTTATTGAGTCCCCGAAAGTCAATACAGGGTCGGAGGGTCTTATCCTTCTTTTCCACAAAGAAGAAACCTGCTGCGACGGGTGAGGAAGAGGCCCGGATAATGCCGGCAGCGAGAGATTCAGTTATATATTTCTCCATAGCCTCCCGTTCCGGCAACGAGAGGCTATAGAGGCGGCTGGTTGGTAAGGGAGCTCCCGGCAGCAGGTCTATGGCGCAGTCATAGGGCCGATGGGGTGGCAGCGACTGGGCTCGGTCCTTCCGAAACACCTCAGCGAGATCGTGGTAAGCAGACGGCACACCTGCTAAGTCGGAAGACCGCGGTGGCTCTGGGCCGGTGACAGATTTGTTAGGAGGTACGGCAGCCTTAAGGCAAGTCATATGACACTCCTCTCCCCAGCCCGTAATGCCTCCTTTCTGCCAATTAATCGTGGGGTTGTGTTGCTGGAGCCAGGGATGACCGAGAACTAACGGCGTCTGAGTGGAGTGAAAAACAAAAAAACTAATCTCCTCCGAATGATTGCCAGACAGTGTGAGGGTGAGCGGTTCAGTGATGTGTGTGATGTCGGGGAGGCGCTGCCCTGATAAAGCCGTGACGCGTAAGGCGTGGGGTAGTGACTCCACAGTCACACAGAGTTGTTTAGCTAGTTCAGAGTCAATGAAATTTTGTTCTGCTCCAGAATCAATAAGCACAGAAAGTGAATGACACTCGGAATGGACCAGAAGCTTAGCCGGCAGGGCTAAACGTGGAGGAGATTTATCCTGATTCAAACCGCCCACCAGTACTCCTACCATCACTGGCGGGCGCGGCCTTTTGCTCGCGACGGACAGGAGGCAATCATGTGTCCCTTATTACCACAATACAGACACTCACCGGCCGTGATGCGTCGCTGACGTTCTGCAGCAGTTAGGTGAGAGCTGCCGATTTGCATGGGCTGTACCTCTCCGTCGGCGCCCCCTGATGTCCGGGAGGACCGGTAATCGGCCGAAGCCTCCGCCCATCGCGGCCCTGCGGCCTCCTGGGAACTGGAGTTCCGTGCTTGCCGACGAGCTCGTAGCCGCTCATCCACCTTAATACATAACGACATCAATTCGTCAAAAGCAGTGGGTAGGTCCCGCATAATCAATTCATCTTTCAGATCTTCCCGGATGTTATTTAACAATGTGCTCCTGAGCGCATCCGGTCCCCAGCCGGTTTCTTCTGCCAAAATCCAAAAGTCGATTGAATAATCTGCCATACTCCGCTTACCTTGCTTAAAGTTAAGGAGGCGGAGCGCCGCAGCCTCGACTCCAGAGCCCTGATTAAACACAGTCTTAAAGTTAATCACAAACCTCTCAAAAGAGATCTCCGGGTTGGAGTTTAACACGACCTGGGCCCATTTCAAAGCCCGGTCACGAAGCATCTGTACCAAGAACGCAATCTTTGCCCCGTCATTGTTATGAAAACGCCGCTGTTCGCGGAAAATCAATGAACACTGGGCCAGAAAGCCAGGGCACTTCTCTGTCTCCCCCGAAAAGGGCTCAGGCGAAGGCAGAGGACCGTCAGAGGATGGGGTGGCTGCCGATGAGGGACCGGCCGTAGCCGCCGCGAGTGTCTCCTGCTGGGCAGGGCGAGCCGGCTGGGAGGTCCCTGGCTGTACTCCCCCTGGCGTAGTCAAACCGGAAACAGCTTGAGTTAGTGCAGCGATCTCACCTCGCAGCTGATGTAACATTTGTTCGTGGCGAGTCAGCGCCGCTTCTTGGGCAGCCAGTGCCTGACCGATGGTATTCTGATCTGCTGAGTCCATGTTGTGGCTGGATCGTTCTGTCAGGTTTCGTAGATCGGACTCACGCGCAGACCACTAGTGTCTTCAAAAGGTGCATTTATTTACAGTGTTTCCTACAGTGGAATTCATATATACACATAATAGTGTCAAAGGAAAAAGGGGCCGGGGTTCCAGGGTCCAGGAGTGAAAGAGGCAGGAGTCCAGGAAGGGAAAGTTTCCATTCAGTCCTAGCACATCTCCTCTCCTTTATCTCTCTTGCTCCCGTTCAGTCGCCAGGCACAGGGGAAGAACAAGTCCAGAGGCAATCTATGCACAGGCAGAAAAAAAACCATTAGTCTCCTGGTTCAGACATGCTCATAAACTGACTTTACAAAATACAGGACGACTGACGCTGATGACTCAACGATCCAGCGACGAGTAGAGCAGACTCGCCCTCTTAAGAAGGATTCCAATCTTTCATGATCAGCGACAGATGTGCTGATCACCTCCAGGTGCGTAGGCCAGGGGCAGGAGCCCATACTGAGCTCCGCCCCGGCAGGAGAAAGAGAGAATGGAAGAGGGTGAGAGAGAAAGGGAGAGCAGAGGTGAGAGAGAAAGGTAAACAAAAACAAAACACCTGACGGCTGTCAGCTGACGAGGAGCGGAGACCATGACACTGCTCAACCTTTTAATTAACTGATTACTATACAGTGTAAAGGAATTTTACTACTTGAATGTGTGTTTTGTGTTACACTTGATCTCTCCACTGTTACCTTTAAAGATAATGGCATTACAAAGATAGTGGATGCGTTAGTGCTATAAATCAATATCCTAATTTATTTAATCCTTTCAGTAGCATGATAGTACGGAGCCCCTCTGATGACATGGTCCAAAAAATAAATAAACTGTGGCCACAAAATACTACTTTGTGCCCTCGAAATAGCATAACGTGCCCACGAAATACTTATTTGTGGCCACGAAATATTTCGTGGCCACACGAAATAGTATTTCGTGCGCACATCACATTGATACAATTCCTGGACAGCTGCGTATAGAGACATAAGCATAAGAGTAGGCTAAACCTATACACCATGGCCAGAGACAGAATGATTGAGTTTTACTTTTGTCATGGTCTGCGTGGCAGACCGTGGGTGTGTGGGGAAGGACTCAAAATGCGGAACTCCGTGCGATTAATGCAGTGTGTTTATTTACAGTGAAGTAAACAATACACAATAATAAATCCCTGTGCGTTTCCAAGTCCAGTGCCGTGTCTCCTTCTCAGTGCTCTTGCTCCGTGTCTCCGCTCCCGTGAAAGTTCTGCTCGCTGCTCTCCCGTTCCCGCACTCCTGCTGGAAAATCCACAGAGGAAGCCGTTAACACACAACTTACAAAGCGACAGACTCGCACTCACTGATTTTGCTGGGAACACTGAAGGGTAGTCACTCAACGATCCAGCGTCGAGGAGCTCTCAGCCACACTGCTTTGTAGCTCCTCCGACGAGGCTTGATTGGTGCCAGGTGTGTGTGAGGATCCTTGGGTGTGACCGGTCAGCTGGCAGGACCACACCCACCAGGCCTGAAGGTGCCTGCCACAAATAAGTATTTCGTGGGCACGTTATTCCCATTTCGTGCCCACGAAGTAGTATTTTTTTGGACCATGTCATCAGAGGGGCTCCATATGATAGTACTGGGATTTGGTTAGATTTTTTTGTTGGAAAAGAACAGATAAACTAGATAAACCAATGGAACGGCGCTGGAGCCTATATTTAAACATGCACACCACGCCAGATTTTCTGTGAGCCAACATAACCAACTTCAGAGTAGTTTTTTCACTTTCTATGGTTTCTGCTCGCCACATCGCTGTGAATCTCTCCCTGTGTGGACGCAGCTTTAGGCTAGATGAAATGTAATGTTCTGCCACTTCATGGCTTGCTATCATTGTGTTTTTTTTATTATATCAGCTGTCTCAAACTTGCACTGTTGGCACTGTCATCTCATTGGAGGGCCGCTTTAGTGCTCATGTAGTACAAAAAACAAACAAACAAACAAACAAACAAGAAAACACCCACTAATATTTGCGAAAATGTAGTGTTTTGTTTGTTTTTTAAAATTTCTAATATTGTATAAAAAGATTAAACCCCCCCCCCCCCATTCTTAACTAACTGAAGCCTTCATTGAACTACCAAATAAACAAATTAGTACTCTCTTTTTAGCCAGACACATGGCATCACTTCTGCTATAATTTTGTTCATATTTAACAACATAAAAATGCAGACATAACTGTACACATTAGTTTTTGACTGCTAGTGAAAATTGTTTTCTTTACACATGAATCGCTGAACTAACAGAGCTAATCCCTCAACATGTTTGTACTCTCTGCTCATGTTGCCTTCATATTAAATAATTTTTTGCTTCATAAAGAACTTATTTTAACATTGAACTCAACAACAAACAAATCCTCCCTAGCAAAAAAAGTAACTTCAGGCGCCAGATTGCTTTATATTTCTTCATGTCAACATACACGTAGGGGTGATGTGGGCTGCAAGTGGCCCCTGGGTTGCGAGTTTAAGACCCCTGTATTACCGTACTTTCCACACTATAAGGCGCACTTAAAATCCTTTAATTTTCTCAAAAATTGTCAGTTCGCCTTACAATCCGGTGTGCCTTATGTTTGAATTCTGGTTGTGCTTACTGACCTCGAACCGATTTTATGTGGTACACGGCGCTCAAACATCTGTGAAAAAATGTAGTACGACCTTGGTAAGCTATGAAGCCGCACCACTTGATGGATTGTCGGAGCATTACGGCTACTGTAGTCAGGAGCCTCGCAAACTCAGAGTAATCTGGGTCCAAAACTCCGTCCCTTCAGGTCCCAAAGTCAAACGAGCAGTCCAGCACACTGAGAGTTAAAAACTGTCTATATTCTTTTAACTTTAATAAAATGATCAGCGTTGCTGCTTCACCAGGTTTAACAATTACGTTTAACATCTAGGTATCCATGAAAACAGAATTTATTCAATTTAACAGAGTTAGAAGTTAGCAGGAAGTTAGCTCGCTAGTTTCACTAGTTACCTAAACATGATATACCATGTTCTTATTGAGAGATTTCTGAAAAAATTAAAACGTACAGCTCTGCTACCACTTCCAACATAAATGAAGACAGAAAACTGAACAGTAGTGACGTTTATAGGGTTACTGAAGTTAGGCTACCTGGTATATAATGCTGTGCTATGTGATCGCTAGCGACACAGCTATGTTAGCATAACACAAAGCATAACACAGTGAAGCTGGAGGATGAACCACTAACTAATTAAACGTGAGGGTTCCCGATGGTTTTTGACAAATGCAATTGCATGGCAGGATGCTGTAAACAGACCAAACTTCAGTCAGGAGAACAACGGAGATAATCCAACCACAAGATGAGGTTAGTCATTAATATACTGCAACAACATGGGAATAGAGCAGCTGCGAGAGGATTCAACATTAATGAATCAATGGTACGGAAGTGGAGGAAGCAAGAAGAATGAGTTGAGTAAAGTTTGACTTATCTGACTGTTTTGTTTCACTTAATGCGCCTTATAATCCGGTGGCTTTATGTATAAAAACAGACCCATTCATCGACCGTGCGTTTTATAATCCGGTGCACCGATGGTCCGAAAAATATAGTATATCAATATGTATGCTAATATAAATAAATCATCCCAGTCTATCTCTTTTAAAAGATTAAGGGCAGATGATAAGAATTCTCGTGATTAAAAAAAATACATTGAAAGTCGGTCAGTAAAGCACAACACCTAAAGGTACAAGTGCCATCATATATATGAAGAAGACACTGAAAACAGACAAAACTTCAGCCAAGAGAGTGCATCAAATGACACCATCCTAAAAGTGTTTAGTTATTAATATAACTCTTTTTGGTTTGAATTATTTTACCACCAAAAAGTCATGATCCCGAGATTGATCTTCATGCCAAAATCTGAGCTGTAAAGACAGTCAATATTTTTAAAAGAACAGACAGTGTCCAGGACATCATGAGCCTAAGGGCTGGCACAGTCACTCTATAGTAGCTTAGCTTAAAGAATAGTGCTAATATAAAGTTGTAGAGGACGAGAGTGATAGCCTGAATAGTTTTTTTGGACTGTTCAATACAAAAAACAGTTGGAAAGAAACAGCGTTTTAAAAATAAATAAATAAAGAGAGAGAGACAAGAGCCTCGGCCAAAAAAAGGGGGGGGGGGGAATCGATGTGTCATCTGCTTAATAAAATTTGTCAACAGACAGACATGAACACCTGCCAAGGTGCTCAGAACTAATTTTGATCCCACTTCAGTTTTTCTCCAGGTCACGCACACACAGACTCACAAGGCAAAAACAATACAGCAGCTGGAAATAGTGATTCTACTATCACATACATGCAGCAGCGTTATAATTAACTCCCGAATGAAGTGCTGACACATGCACCACAACATCTGAACACGTGCATCTACACTCACGCATGAACACACGGGCACGATGACACATATACTGCACACGCAGGATGTTTGGAAAGAATCTCTCACAAACAGCAGAACCACAGTCGTGCTCCTAGGATTTATTTTTATAGTACCTCTGTACCATATGTACCAGAGTCTGTTTGAACCATGCATCAGTCACATGCCTCCACTGCACCGTCGATGTTACTCCCTGGGCATATGGCCACTGGCGAAGCAGCAGGGTCCATCTGCAGGGATGAGACAGAAAAGTGGCCCTCCACCAGCAGAAAGGCTTCTTTTCTCTCTTTCTCGCCTTCCTCTTCTGCCTCATTTGATTTAGTCCTCCAGGCACAGATGGTGACAAACAAAAGACCCTGCTGTAGGAGAATCTTAATGCTGCATGTGAAAGAGTGTGTTGGCGTCTGAAGTATTTGAGTGTTCGTTTGTCTCGTGTGTGTGTGTGTGTGTGTGTGTGTGTGTGTGTGTGTGTGTGTGTGTGTGTGTGTGTGTGTGTGTGTGTGTGTGTGTGTGTGTGTGTGCCAAGCGGTAGGAGTACGACATCTTTGTTTGAAAGTGGTTGTTTTGTTAGGGATTGATTTTGTTATATGTGTAGGATAAAAGTGCTTTTCTGGGACTAAAATATACACTCCCTCTCTCTCTCTTTATCTTACATGTAAACAGACAAATGCAGTGTACACGCTGAGTAGGCTACTTGTACTGCGTGTAGCTGCTTATCTCTTGCGGAGTTTGTTGCAAACAGTGCACTTTGAGGAAAACCCAACCCAAAACTCTGTGAATGCATAAATATGTTGAGCACAGTTGTACCTTTTAGTCTCTGTGGCAGCACATTATGTTGCAAATCTATTTTTGTACCTACTTCTCTAAGCGCTGCCTTCACCGATTTTTATTAAGTATACCATTACCTTTTGTTTTTTCTTTTTCTTTTTTTTACCATCACTGTATATCGACTGATAGGTAGGTGCGCTGCGGTTCATTGTTTCCATTACTGCAAGACCAAGAGTCTTCAGTTTTGCTGATACACTGCGGGGGATAATAGACTGTAGGGCCCTTTAGAAGAGCCAATAGAATCAGCTATGAGCTGAACTTTAACAGCGGGTTTATAAGGTTGGTTTTACAAGAATAAAGACTTTGATGAAGAAAACTAACTAGTGGGTTTTGCCAGTGTACATCTGGTTAACCTCAGCCCCTCTGTTAAAGGGCAATGCACAGCCACTTCCAGGAGCTTTTTTCTTATATGAACCACCCAGGTCTGTTTGCTCTGCAGAGGATGTGACAGTTCACAATGGGTCCTGCTCAGAGTATTGTAGTGTGTTGTTGCTATAGCTGAAAATGTAATAGACTGATATTTTTTTTCAGCTTAACCCAAGTGTGATGTGAATGTGTGTAGTAAATCTGATGGTTCAAACCATACGTACCATTAGGATTTATTCTCTGTACTAAAGTCTGTACTAAATTTCAAGGCTTTGGCTGGGAATGGAGTTTTGAGGGGTAACCATAGGTAGTGCACATACTTTAAAATCAATTACAGCAATATATGGAAGAAATCTGTGCTTTTCCTACCATCTGATAAAATATATGACCAATACACATGAGCTAATGAAGACCCAATTAACAAAACTGTTCCAGGTAAAAAGCCCCAAAATGGATTTAGGAAATCCCTGGACTGGCAGCAAAGCTATCAGTTAAAGGTCCTTCTCTTCTAACTCTGTATTTCAGAGATACTGCAAAAAGTTGCAGTATCCAAGCAAGTCTTTCTCACGACCTGCTTGTTATTTTCCCCTCTCTGTTTTTCCACTACTGTGTCTCTATACCGAGCATCACATCCACACTGAAACACAAACAGACACACTGTTCAGTTTCCAGCGCTTGCCCTCCTTTCCTGAGTCCAACTCGTCTGTTTCCTGCTCTCTCCACTCTGGCATTTTGTCTTCTCTCTGCTCTTTCCATTACACGTTGACACACTGCCTGTCTTGTCTCTGTCTTCAGCGCAGTGCATTTGTGTTTGTGTGCAAATAACCCAGTGCTGTATACAGCCTGTGTCGCTCACAGCTAGTCAGACAGAGACCCATGAAAAATTAAGGGAACATGTTTGTGTGTGTGCACCAGGGAGAGAGGGATTGGGGGGGGAAGATACCTGACTAGAATACTGGCAGAATGACTTCCTGCTGACTGTAGTGTATTTTTGACATCTTTGTCTGCACAATAAACACACACGCACTTGCACACACGCTCACACAGCTCTTCTCTGCTTCAGGCTATCTGTCAAGGTCCCAGTGTCACACTCAGTAATGAGACTATACACATTCAGTGCATGCACACACTCATGTTCAAGTAGCCACAAACAAAGCCAGTTTAACATGTTAATATGAGTCACAAGTTTATGTCATCATTCAGGTCATGTTTGGGACTTTGCTTGAACAAACGTTCCGAATTATTTTTACGTTAATCAGTTAAACTGACTAGTTGCTGCACCTCAAAAGGTTTACTCGGGAGCCTTTTACTCAGATACATTTAGATCAGATATCAAAAATATATGTCAATGGCATTTTGCATCCTTCCTTGGAGGTTTCATGTGCAAAGGCATCTCTAGCAGGAAGTAAATATTCACCAACGAGTGCTGTTGTAATGCCTAGATGTTTGTGTGCCTGTGTGTAACTTAACAGTGGCACGAAAGGTTAATGGATTGTTGCAGAATGGAATTAATTAACTGTCTTCTTACAAGTGACCTTAAGATAATTTCACTCTGTCCTTCATCTCACTTTCTTTCCATTACACTAGCTAACTTCTTCCTCAGACTTTCCTGCCAATAAATTTTACATTAACCTTGTCTTATTATAATCAAATTTCCCCTTCTTTTCTTTCTGTCTTCTTTCTTCTTCCTTTATCTCATCACTAGATTTGCTCATGTTTCTGTTCTCCTTTTTTTAACCAAGGGGTATGAGTGTGTGCAAAAAGATTAAGAAACTAGCAGTGGGTAAATTAAACACATATCTTATTCAAAGAGTAAAGTTACATCTTGAATTAATGTATACTATATAAATGAGGGGTGTCAAGCAAGGCCCAACTGAGCACACTGGATAGCATTGCAGAGGAGGGCTTCACTTTTGACTGGATCTGGCAGTACGATAGAAGGATTGTGTGGCAAGTCATTAAGAATGGATCATGAGAGAATCTTCCAAGCCAGAGGTCTGAATCATCATGAGTTAGGTTTTACAGTCTTATTACTGACAAAGACTGTGCTGTACCACACTGAAGGAAGTCTAGAAACTGTGCCTGTGTATTTCTTTGAAAAGTTGTAGCTGCCATCTCTTCTTTCTTAGACAGAAATCTGGCTGAATGTTGTTGAAATAGCATTTATGTTTCTTTAAAGATCTCAGGCTCTGCATCATTTGTTTTTTTTAAATGGATGGTTGATAAAGTATGTTTTTACACTGAAGGTCAGGGGACACTAGGTGTCTTTTTTAATCTCTACTGATGAAATAATTACTTTTTTTTCTTTACCATTTTCTGCACACACTGGTTTCTAACTCATTTTTTTCCATCTCTAATATAAAGGTCTTTCAGCGACCTTCATTTTTAAAAGGAGATTATATAATGAGACCTTTACATTCCTAACTGCTGCAGAAATCTCACCTGGTGCTGAAGTCTGACCAATTTCCTTATTCCTGTACACTTTAACACTTAACGTAAAGAGGTTAAAAGAGACAAATCAGTCGATTGGGACATTTAGGCTTTTACTGTGGCTGTATGTTAATATCAGATTGGAAGTTTCAGAAAGTTGAGGGGATTGTTTTTAACCAAAGGCATATGCTGTTTGACAATGCAACAAGCTTTATTTATTTTTATTCCTTAAGGTTTCTCCTCCTGTTTCATTCTTCAGATGGTTTTGTTGTGCCTCTTCTTTCTCTTTTCTGATCTGTGTTCTGACCCAATCCTGTCAGCGAGGTCAAAGTGAACTTTTTCTGTTGCTCCATTACAGCCATCCGTCTTCTGTGGCTGATCCCTGACACTCTCTCCTCACAGGCTTGTCCTCTCATCTGTGTCTGACTACTTTGCTGCAATGTTCACCAGTGATGTGCGGGAAGCCAAGCAGGACGAGGTGAAGATGGAGGGTGTAGACCCTGATGCATTGTGGGTCCTGGTGCAATATGCATACACAGGTATATAGTGGTCAACTTCCCTTTTTCTTTTTAGAAAAACAGGATGATCTTTAAGAAGGAATTATTGTTGTTTTTTTCTTCTCTGTAGTAAATAGTGCTTGGCTGTGTGGTTCTCTTCCATGTGCATGCACTGAATAGCAGCAAGACAAACCTACAGCATAGAACAGAACAGACATCAGTGACAGCATGCATGCCATCAGTTCAGTTACATACCATAAGAAGGAGGAGCTGGACTGGAAGCGGGTTGCAAAGTGGCTTGCAGAGGCAAAAGCATAGAAATTTGCAAATATGCTGCTGTGCCATTAGCGGATGTGGGTGGGCATTGACATCAGCTTTTATCACTTAACTCTATGTTCACGTTACTCTTTACGGATACATGGCCACTTCTTTTTTCATGATTTTGGAATTTTAAAAAAACATTAAATTGTCGACAAATGCACCAAATTCTCTATTTATATATTTATACTGCAGTACTCTGCTTTTATTTTTGATGATAGATCTCATAACACCCAGTATTCTTAGAATATTTCACTTCCAGTAAATATTCATTATCTCTAGTTCAGTACATACAACCTGTTGTCTAGATGAAGATGATCTGAACGCTGTGTGTACATTCTTCATAGTTCATAGTTTGGTAGTAGTTTTGGCACTGTTGGCAGATTCGGAGTCCTGCAGGAAAAGGAAAACAGCATCTCCATAAAGCCTGTCAGCAGATGGATGCTTGAAGTGCTCTAAAACCTCCTCGTAGAGGGCTGTGGTGCCTTCACATTAGAAATGCTGCAGACAGTTGCTGCAGTCTTCTCAAGACTTCAG
This sequence comes from Diplotaxodon limnothrissa, assembly GCF_057381915.1. Taxonomy (NCBI): domain Eukaryota; kingdom Metazoa; phylum Chordata; class Actinopteri; order Cichliformes; family Cichlidae; genus Diplotaxodon; species Diplotaxodon limnothrissa. The sequence goes on along the minus strand of NC_140601.1, from coordinate 24,285,806 downwards.
TGTGCGGTGCATCCTGATGCATTGACACTAGCTTCAGTCCACTCCTTGTGAAGCTGTTCAAAGTTCTTCAATCAACTTTTCTCTCCTCAAACTGCACTCATCCCTGTTGCTTGTGCACCTCTTCATTCCACACCTTTCCTCTCAGTACTCTTGAGTAGCCAGTCTTTTCAGCAATGACCTTCTGTGGCTTATCCTCCTTTTGGGGGGTGGAAATGATCATCATCTCATCACCATCTAGAAATTGTGCTCCAGCATCAGTATATACAAATATGAATGCATCAATACAATATACAAAATATACATGCAAAATGCAAAAGTAAACTGTGTGGTTAGTCCGTTGTATACTCCATTACAGAGAGTATGAAGACATGCTAGGATTAACAGACCAGGTCCTGTACAGTACTCTGCAAGATCTAAATTATGCAAACAAGCACCAACATTACTGTGAGCTCAACATCTATTAATGGCTAAGATCTCCAGGAAGTCTTTTCTAGCTGCCTTTACATTTTCTATGTTAACTAAATATTTAATGATTATTCTCTTTTTAAAAAGATGAACACACGTGATCTTGTTGCAGTACTGCAGATCTCTTAAATAACATTAAGTCTCATTATTTCCATGTTTTTATGACGTTTTAAATTCTCTTTCTTCACCATCTTGCTCCTCTGCTCTTCCCTTCATGTCATCCAGGCCGTCTTGAGTTGAGGGAAGACACCATTGAGTCTCTGTTGTCAGCCTCCTGCCTGCTGCAGTTGTCATCTGTAGTTCAGGCTTGCTGTTCCTTCCTCATGAAGCAGCTCCACCCATCCAACTGTCTCGGCATCCGCTCCTATGCTGATGCTCAGGGCTGCCATGACCTGCATCGGGCTGCTCACGCCTACACCATGGTGGGTACAAAGCCAGTTCACATCTTTGTATACCTCCCCTGCTTGTAGAATCACCACACGAAAATGAATGAAAAGACTGCTTTGGGAAACGCAGTGCTGGAAATGATGTTGCAGATCTAGGTAGATTGCAAGTCTTTAACAGTGACATGTAAAAACAATTAAGAGGATTCTTTCACCTTTAACCTCAGTACAGCTTTATTCAGTAAGACTCCAGTCACCCCCAGCCTTCATCTTATTCTTGGTAACAAATTGGCTCCTCATTCACACAGCACCACAATCATTATTGCCACAATGGCTGTTTTTCTGCACAGAGTTGCTATGGTGACGGTGAAATAGCTCCTTCATCGACTTGATTATTCTTTTTCTTGTTCTCTTGTTTTTTTGTGTGGTGTTTTTTTTTTTACATGCCTCATTTTTCATCCAGCGTCACTCTGCGTGTCTGTCTCTGTCTGTAGTACTGTTCCTCTCTTTTTCTCTCCAGTTCTCTGTAAGTGGATTATTGTTAAGGTTTAATCTCGGGTAATTATGTCATAAAGGTGGCTTTCTTTGGGTGTGACTGTCAGTGTCTGTAATTCACTCTCAAACACACGTTCAGACTCACAAAGCTTACAGGATTATTGCAGTCTTTGTGTAAGAGCTAAACAAGAATGACTTCGACACTGCTTAGATTCCTACCTTTTTATTCAGGTCACATTTTTTTCTCTGTTTTTTCTTTTAATTTTACAGATGGTAGAAATATGTTGAGAGTTTTTTGTTTTGTTTTTTTACATCTAATGAGAAATAAGCTTTCACAAGATTGTGATCAGCTGTAGCTTGTTGGACTGTTTGACAAAAACACGCAGGGAAATCTGCAATTTAAGGAGCTGCAAATAGACTAAGCAATTAATCAGTTCATTTAGCAAATAACTGTCAGATTAACCGATTACACTCATTAATTTTTGTCACATCATCTCTTCCCGTCTTGTGACTCAATAGATCTCATATTTTCTCATCCAGATCCCCTTTTGCAGCTTTTCCTCTCAATTTTTATCTGACCTTTCTCAAGCTGTAATTTCCTCCTCTTTTTTCCTCCCTCCACTTGTATTCTTCAAACCCTTAATCCCTTTTCTCTCTCCTCTCAAATCCTCTCTGCTGTTCTTCTTCTTTTTCTTTTTTTTTGCAATGCATTATTCATCTATTCTAACCCCCTCCCCCCACTTCTGTCTTTCTCTTCCAGTCCATCTCATCCATCCTTCAGTTTTACTCTAACCTTCTTTGCACCCCCAGGAGCACTTTCTGGAGGTGGTTGGAGGCCAGGAGTTCCTCCTACTACCAGTGGAGGAGATGGAAAGGCTCCTCACATCTGATGAGATTAACGTGCCGGATGAGGAAACCGTGGTTACGTCTTTACTAACCTGGGTCCGTCATGACGCTTCCACTCGACAACGCCACCTACCCCAGCTGCTGGCTCATATCAGACTCCCGCTGCTGCAACCACAGGTGAGAGCGTCAAAGAGGTAAATGTCACTGGTTACCAAGAAAATTAAAATGGTAAGATTTAACAAACAGATGCACAATACAGAGATCCTGGTGAAAATTCAATTAATTATCAGAGTTGCATTAATAAGTAGACCCGGCAGCTCTGAAAGGGAATAAACTTAACATTGCATAAGCTTATCAAAGGCGTAAACATCGGATAATGCTGCTCTGTGTACTTTGATTAGATGTGTTACTGTTTGATCACAAGCGTTTCCTAACAAAATTTAGACCTTTTAGATCTCCAAACAAAAGAAAATTGCTCAATGGGTAAACATGAATTTTATAGTTAAAAAAATACATTTTGCTTTCGAATCAAATTTAGACATACACAGACAATTAGACGTGTCTGTTTAAAGGCTAACAACTGGTCAACCAGATTTAGCCGTGAACACGACATGTCTCGATGTGCGGCGCTTCATGGGTTTCTTCGAATAAAAATATATTAATCGCTGTTAGCTAACAAAGAGCACATTGTGTTTATATTGTGTTGTTGACCATTTCACTCAGCGTGCTGCATTAGTCTTTGCTTTTCAAAGCTAGAACTGCATGAATATTTTATTGATTTTATTTTGGGAGATGTCAAAGATGCTTATGTCCTCATATGTGTAACAGCAAAGTACACGGTTGGAGTGTGCATCTGTCTCCCCCCTGACGGTGTGCTGGCCAAATTTAACTCGTCCTTTTTTTCTCTCCTCTCGGGCCTCTTGGTTATAACCTGTCTCTCTGTCTCACTGTCCTCTTCAGACAGCTGGGGACCATAACCATTACTCTGTCAGGTGTGTCATAGCTCTATGTGCTGTCTAGTATGTGTGGCAGGTATCTGACTTATACTGTAATGCTCAGAAGTTTTTATGCTAAGCAGAACTTCACTTAATGCCCAGGGCTACAGGCATAATCAGACACACACTTTTTAAAACCTTAATTAACTGTGATATCTCTCGTAACTGCAGCTAAATTATCTGTTCTCTTCATCTCCCTTATCAACAATTTCCCTCTGTCCCCCCTCAGGTCTTTCCATTATCTCTGTCAGCATCTATACATCGCCCTGTTTTTGTTCTTTGGCACTTTATAGCATGAACAGCTCAGATATATGGCTTCGCCCCGGTCAGCTGAAATCACAAGTAGCTGTAACATGTAACCAGGGAAGAAGATGGATGGCAGAGGGGTAAAGCAGCAGAGTGGCAACAGAGCAGAGAGACTGAAAGCAAAAGAGGCACAGAGCCAAGGGTTGATTTTTACCTTTAACAGTGTATCATGTGTGACAGCTCCTCCCCCACCGCCACCATGACAAAATGACAAATAAGCCAGCATTCAGGATCCTCACGAGCTGTGAAATGCCAATAGAGTGAAACATAAACCTCACACAGACAACCGATCAATATTCATCAGCCAATTAGTTAGCTCTCTATCTAGGCCACCATGTTATTATTCATCAAGAGGATGTCAATTCACCAGATGAAATGTTTTAATTCCCGATCCCTGTTCCCACTCATACACATTCACATATATATTCTTCATCTAATCTCCTCAGAAGTGCATCAGCCTGACGGTACACACCAAACAGCTGTATGACAGCTTGTACAATATCTGTGACCAGTGGAAATTTAGCGCTTTTAGGCAGGATGACAACCGACAAGCAGGTCTGATGGAGCATGTTGGCAGCTGAAGCCTACGTGGGTGTCTTCATCTGTTGGGTTTATCTAGGCACAAACCCCGCTGGAACACAAGACACTCAACTGCACAACAAAACAAGGCAAGAATGTGCTCTCTGTGTCAGCCAAAGTTGAGGAAAAGATTCCTTCACCTGAACTCAGCTCACTTCAACTGATTCCTTTGCTACAGCCCTTTTTATTGTCACATACAAGAATATGCAATTACAAATACACGTGACATTCTTAAGCAGGAATATGGTGTGTGTGTGTGTGTGTGTGTGTGTGTGTGTGTGTGTGTGTGTGTGTGTGTGTGTGTGTGTGTGTGTATGCGTTTGTTTCCAGCCATACTATATGACCTTTCAATGAACTTAACCTGTATGTATGAGGTATGCAGAAAAGCAGAAGTAAGCGTCTTGCTAAATGATGATGTGCAGCCACTTGGACACAGTTCACAAGAATTGGTAATCCTTCTACACTATTTGTCAGAATTTAATAAAACTTGCACATGATGATCACTTAATAGGCCTTCACCCAAATTATCCTCATGGTGATAAATTAACATATTCCAGGCACGTTTTTATAAGAACTGTTAGTCCTATTTTTTGGGTCAGATTAGTGAACCAAGATTAGTTTGCTCTGGATATGACCGTTTGCGAGCCTATTTGACTTCTTTGTTGGGTTTTAATTCTTATTAGTTTGTACAGTGCTGCCAGCAAAGCATCATTTTCTTTCTGTAATTCTTCTCTCTAACATTCACACCCTGACGAATGTGTCAGGAGTGACTCAGGGTTCAGTATCTTGTCCAGTGTCTGACTGTGATTGAACTACTAGCCTTCTGATTGGTAGATGACCTGCTCTATATCCTGAGCCATAACGACCCCAGCACCTTACTGTGAAGCCACGATTATAGAAAAAATTAGACTGCAAAGCTCTTCAGATGATCTGACAACAGTTGAGTAAATTAATGAACACAGCCACAGCCAGTTTATTTCAGTAATAGTAAAGTAATGGCAAAAACCAATGCAGCCTACCAAAAATAGTGCAAAGTCTTCTCCCAAGACAGGCACAGCTTGCTGCTTGTAATCTGGAGAAAAAAATATAAATGTAAGTTTCTCTATGTGATATCTCAGGAAGCAAAATTGGCAGTGTAGACCAGGGAGAAGAATTAAAATGAGATTTTATTTTTCTGTCATGGAAATTCAGTAAAACACTTCCCCTTGTTTTGTTTTTTAATTTTTAACAACACTACAAGGTCAGAGCACTAGTGAAAAGATGCTATTATATTTATTATGGTGTGCCTTGGCTCTTAATATGTTTATAAGAATATGGATTACTGCAAACCTGAATCGAGATGTATTATATATTTAAAAGCCCGCCTTCCAACAACACAATGCTAAAAAAACAAATGTTGTAAATCTAATACGACAGTGCTAATATGCTAGTTTATTTCACAGGTATAATGTTTACTTACCACTTAGATTTTCACTTTAATACGTGAGGATGCCAGCATTTTTTTTTTTTTAGCACTGAATGAGTTCATTTCTTGTATTTTTTAGTGCTAAATACAAGATATGGTACAAGTATTGGAAAAAGTAAATATACAGCTAAAATGATGGCGCTAAAATGAAAGAGACTGTGGCTACCATGACTGTATGTGGAAAAAATGTCATGGCTGTACGCCCAGTAGTTCCTGAGATATTACAGTCAGGCCTAAAACCAGTGAACTGCCTCAAAGGACAACATTAAATCTGAAATGATTAAAATTGTATATTAAATTATTTGCATAGCAGTATTGTTTGTAAGTTGTGTTTTGTGGGAATTTGTGCAGTGGTATGGTGTTCACAAAAAGTCAAGATGGAGAGGACAGCTAGAGCAAGAGCACATCCAGCAACAGGGACACGCATAAGGAATAAAAAATGTGTGTAGCTGGAAGATGTGTGTATGAGAGTGTGCCTTTTTTTTTTTTTTTAGAAGAAGACAGAGCCCATGCTGCCCCTCTCTCTCTCTCAAGCGTGAGCTGAAACAGAGAAGATAACACAAGTTTCTCTCTGCCCACTGTGAGGTAAAGAGAGGACGGAGAGGACAAGGTGGGACGCCTGCAGCAAGCTGTCTTATCTCATCCTCCACATTCAGTCCTTCACAGAGAGATGTATAAATACCACCGGAGAGGACAAACACTATTTTTTTTCGATCTGTCCGTTTTTTTAACACACATGCACATGAATGAATGCGCAAATAGGGTTCGCCGTAATTTGTCCCTCAGTGATTGTACGCAGTAGAAGTGTGGGTTCACCCTGGTGTGTAAGCTGCTTATCCATTTACCATGCCTGCTTTACGCTCTCCACGTCTGGCGGGGGGGAAATTGATTTTATATTCAGTGACCAAGTTGAATTATTTGAGCTGAATGTTATTTGTGTTGGTGGGAATTATGGAGGAGAACACAGAAAATAAATGAGAGGGTAAAAATAATAATCGCTTTCCTCTTCTTTTTTATTTATCTTCTAGTTCTTCCATTATACCTGCTCTCTGTGATTGAATCTAAGTGACTGTCTGAACATGCGGGACAAAAACAGAGATGCAGGCATTCTCAAAGTCTAACCTAAAATGACTTCGAAATTCACACAAACACACAAACACAAACCTATCTAAATGTAAATCATGTATTTCCCCCCCCATGCTTGAGGGAAAACTTGATTCTCACTACCATGCCTCTCACAGGCAGCAGTTTCCTCAGGATGTGTTTTCAGGAACAGGCTGTGGATTGCTGCAGCCCCTGGGTATTTGTGTGTCTGTCTTTGCGCACGTGTGTGTGTGATTGTAGATGAGGTTATAGGGTGTGGAGAGCTGATGAGATGTTGAGGGCAGATTAGTTCTCTAGTGTGTCAGATGATCAGTGTGTGCGTGGTCTCGTGTGCGAGAGCGCATTAATGGTTGTTGGTCTGATCTCATCTAATCTCTCAATGAGAGAGAGCAGCCTTCTTTCGGCTCTTGAACCTCTTCAATCAGCGATAACATCGCAGCCAACATGTCCCTACACCCATACTGATGTAGCACATGCGTGTGCCCTCCATATATTCCAGCTGCAGCTGTCACATGATTCTGCGTGTTGATGCCTTTGCTTTTTTTTCTCATTTCTTTTTTGCATGTGTCTGTAGTTCCTAGCGGACCTTGAGAGCAACCCTCTCCTCCGGGAGAGTGTAGAGTGCCAACGCCTCCTGATGGAGGGGATGAAGTATCACCTTTTACCCCAGCGTCGGCCCCTGCTTCAGAGCCCCCGCACTCGGCCTCGCAAGGCCACCGTAGGGGCCATGTTCGCTGTGGGTGGCATGGATGCTACGAAAGGTACAACAGCATCTCACATCCAGACACAGGTGATGCTGTGGTAGAGGAGGACTGAGCTTACAGTTAAACTGTGACAAATGCTACAAACTGAGAGTCGGTAACTTCCATTTAGAAAAGCTTTGTTCTGATTGATGCCCATTACAAACAGAAGATTTCAATAGATGGGGCATCTCTGCTCACAGCCACAGCTGACATTACCATATTAAGGGTATTCCTTCACTAAACAGGCTGTTTAGGGTAATCTGAAGGGTTTTTTTGCTTAAAGGAATTACTTGTACATTTGCTGACCGCATGTGTAGTGTGAGGAACCGAGTCGGTTCTACAGGAAGTAAGGACAAGCATAATAGGTTCACCTTAATAGCTTAACAGATTCCACATTAATGAGCAGCTCCTTTAGTTCTACCTTTAAATGAAATATTGAGCATCAGTGTCAACAGGTTTAACACTATCCTACAACTGTGAGAAGGCGTTATCAAGAAGGTGCAAGTTTGAATTGTTTTTTTAATGCATAAAAGGACAAAGTGTGAAAAAGTACAGTTTAGAGAGTTTCAGAATTAATAGCACGTACTTCTTCTTCTTTCTTTTTTTTTTTTTTTTTTTTTTCAGGTGCCACGACTATTGAGCAGTATTGTTTACGTCGAGACGCCTGGAGGCAAGTTGCCACCATGAGTGGACGGAGACTACAGTTTGGTGTAGCAGTCCTCGACGGGCGTCTCTACGTAGTTGGAGGGCGAGACGGACTCAAGACACTCAACACTGTGGAGTGTTACAACCCACACAGCAAAACCTGGAGCGTCATGCCCCCCATGTCCACACACAGGCATGGCCTAGGTGAGGGCAGTTTGACAACTTATATTTTCTTTTCTTTTTGCTTTAGATTTTGAATTTTGAGTCAAGAAGGTAGGTGTCCTGTTTGGGCTGTATTTATACTTTATCTCAAATTTAGTTGCCTTCGATACACTCCTGCATGTCTTCACTTTGTGCTGTTCTATAAACTGGACTTTACCTTACAAATTTTGATCAAAACAGAAGCTTAGATGCACCTTACAGACACACCCTGCTCCATTGTGGATAAACTGTGTCCCAAAGATATTAAGCACTGTGATATAAAAGTAAAGTTTTGAAGAAAAAAAATATTTGGTTATGAAATTGGATTCAATCCTTCAAACGTTGTCCTTACACTTGCTTCCTAACGCAATAAAGTGACAAAAAAGAGCAACTCAACTGCAGCGGATCAGCAGATTCGGTGCCACGGCTCAAGAACACTTCAGCAGGCTGGTTTGAGCCCATGTTTCTCATTTGAAAGGCATCTCCCCACTCGCAGCAGTGTCCTGCTATTACTATAACAACATTTGATAAGGCGTGCTGTGCTGTTTTATTGTGTTTACGAAAGTGTGCAAGTGTGTGAACCATGGTGGGTTTTCAAACACATCTGGCAGCACAGATGTTTAGGCAGATAAATCCCTGAAGTACAGAGGTGTCAACATGCTGCTAACTCTACATGCCTAATGCCCTGGGTGTAGTTGCACACACACATAAAAACTAACACCTCTTGTCCTAAAAGTATGATGCTTTATATGTGTGATGCTTTGCTTATCCTGGCTGATTTGGTTTTGAGAAGTTTTCATGATTTAATAGTACGTGTGTTTATCTTCTGCAGGTGTGGCTGTTCTAGAGGGACCCATGTATGCAGTAGGAGGACACGATGGCTGGAGTTACCTCAGTACAGTGGAAAGGTGCAAAATAACTTCACACTGCTGTTTTTTTTCTGTGATATCAACCCAGCTTTTTAAAGGGTCAATTCATCCAAATTATTAAATAGTGTCACTTACTTTGTCTGGTAGTTAGTCATATGGGTAAACTGGTTTTGCTGTTCATATCCCTGCTTTTTTATACTGTTTTTCTGTGGAGAAACGGCTGTCTCTCTTTAAAATGACATTTTACTGTTGACAGATATTTTGATTCCCTTCTTAAACATTACATATTTCATTATTGGTAAGGCCTAGGTCACACTGGGTTGCAACCACTGGTCACGAGGAAAAAATGGACGTTTCCTGAGCAGTTAGTGAGGGTTGTTTGAGTTTGATGGCAGCTGCTGTGAAATGATTGCTAAAGCCCCACTCACACATTTTTCCCTAGTGACTGGAGGTTGCCAGGGAGTTGCTGACCGGTCTCTAGCCTGTGTGACTGAGACCTTAGAGATACAGGTTTTTATGCTGTGCCTTGAGCAGGATTGAGAAATTACACTGTGTCTGTCAGGTGGGACCCTCAAGGACGCCAGTGGAGCTTTGTTGCAAGCATGGTTACACCTAGAAGCACAGTGGGAGTAGCTGTTCTCAATGGCAAGTAAGTGATCTCACAGTTCCCCTCAGGTAAAAAGTTACTCAGATTTGCTTGTTCTAAGTTATATTAAGTGCATTCAATATTAGCGCATCTGTTTTAGCACAAAACACAGCTTTGGCCGTTTGTTATGGAGTGTAGACGTTTTGGTTTTGGAATTAGCATTTTGCATCTGTTACACATAGCGAGCCATATAATTTGTTAGTTAATTCAAGTTTAAAGGGCTCCAAAAGGCATCAACATC